>NC_046657.1:39288449-39319114 GCF_010883055.1 Belonocnema kinseyi
GAGTTTTCAAATTCAGAAGAGGAGAAATGGGTTGTGCGCGCAACTTAGTCATTTACAGCGTCTCCTACTATATTCACACGGACATAGCCCTGTCATAGTATTCGACCGCATCTCGTTTCAGATCTGGGATCACTGCACTGAGCATTTCGAAGGTAGCGCAGCGTGTAGTGAATGTTGGTATAGTATTTCGATTTGGAACGGAAGTGTTTCTCTCTTGTCGCTCGACCAATCCGTAGTCAGCTGCCCGATAGGCGCGTCCCTTACTACAGGATCCCCAGGTGCGCCGTATATCCGACGGCGCTGAAATTGAATTCATGCGTTCAAAATGTAACAATTGGACGTATCTCATGAAAGAATAAACATATTGGGATGTTTTCTTTAATTTCAGCTAGCTTTCTGCGCTGATTACAAATTTTTGCATTAAAAACTCAGAAAACGCACTTCTAGTGCTTGAAAGGTAAGTTTACATTGTGATATTTTCACTAATTAAACAATTACTGAAATAAGTATGCATTTTTTGTAAAAAATGTTGTGAAAGTTATTTCAGTAATTGTTTAATTAGTAAAAATATCACAATGTAAACTTACCTTTCAAGCGTAAAAGGCTATCATGTTTTTAAACATCTCGAAAGTCATTTATCCAGTAACCCTGAATTTTCTAGAAGCTATATAACATTAAATTAAGTTAAAAAATTTTGGTAATTCAAGAAAATGGTTAAATTATTTTCAGATTTTTTGATTGAGTCAGTCGATAAAATAAGTGATTTTTCAGATATCTCCATAAAATACAAATAAAAATCTTTCTATGTCCTAATAATGATTACGAAACGTTTTTAAGCTGAAACTTTTTCGTTTTTGAAAATCTAGAAAAATTGACATGAATTATTCAATAAAAAGAATAACAATGTTCAAGTTCAAATATATAATCTGTTTACCTAAATAATATGTTCATATAGTATATACAAATTTAAAAGTTAATTTAAATATTAAAAATGTAGTTTTTAGTTTTCACTTATTTTATTAAAAACATATTATTCATAACTAAGCGAATTTTCATCATTTTTAAAAATGAGGAACATTTATAGTTTTTTTTATTTTTATATTCTTGAAACGAGAACATTAAATTTTCAATTTGAATGTGTATTCTCCAAAAAACTTTAATACATAAATGATATTTCAAACAAAAAATATTTTAATTAAAAATCAAACATGGATGAATAAATTTAAAAAAAAAACAGTTTAAACAAAATAGCTAAATCTTAAGCCAAGAAAATTAATTCTTATGAGTTGCATTTTTAACCAATAAAGATGAATTTTTTAAGTAGTCTTTTTCTACAAAGCAGCTCAATTTTTTAATATGACAATATGAATTTTCTACATAAAAGCTAAATTTTCAGTTGAAATAACAACTTTTTTAAACAAAATAAATCTATTTTGATCAGAAGAGAAGAATTTGCAGCATGCATAAATAGGGAGGATAAATAATTTTCAATGCAAAAAAAAGTAGGATATTTTTATTTTTCTAGATTTTAAAAAATGTTGGTAAAAATTCGAAATAATTTAAAAGATATTTAGAATTTTCAGAGATTTAACAGATATATTTTAAACTGAATAGAGTTGTACACTTCATAAAGCTTGAAAATGTTTTTTTTTAATTATTAGAATTTTTAAATAGTTTTTCTAAAAATCAGAAGTTATAAAGTCGCGTTTTTTTCTAATGTTCTACTTTTTGTTAAATTTTTAATTAGGGTAAGATGATAGTCATTTATTGTTGAAAACAATAATTTTTACATAAACTGATTTTTTAAATAATACTTTGTATAATGCTAGAAATTGGAATTTTTCCTGAAAATTTAACTACTTGTTCCCTCTTCAATTGTAGTAGGTTCATATTCATTTGAATTCAGCAAAAGTAATTGCTCAAACAAATTATTATTGTTTGAACAATTTATTGTTATTATTAATTATATTCCCTTCTCCTAATGGCTTAAAGTTTCAGTTTTTTCGAACATATTTAAGTTTTATTTGGTTTGAAGTTATCAAAAAATAATAAATAAACATTATACGAAAAGATTATTTTAAGTTCACATATTAGTATCGAAAATTGAACTAAAATCCTATTTGGATGAAAATTCAACAAGTTCTTTCTTGTTGAAAATTTGCCTTTTTGATTCGAAAATTCATCAATTTTAGTAGAAACTGCTTTTTTCTTAGAGAAAAATTCAACTGTTTGGTTGATAATAAAACTGTTATGTTACAAATTCGACCTGCGGTGTTAAAAATTTAGTTATTTTTGTAAAAAATATAATTCTTTTTAAAAAATGATATTCCGATATTGAAAATCCAAGTAAAAATTTATTTTGATCAATAATTAACTACTTTTTAAAAAATTTCATTTTTAATTAAAAAATTCGTCTATTTTATTGAAATTCAAATCTTTTTGGAGCAAAATGCGACTGTTTGGTTTAAAAGTCAACGATTTAGTTAAAAAGTCATCCTTTCTGACTGAAAATTCAACTGTTCTGTTAAACATTTATCGTTTTGGGTTAAAAATTCATCTATTTTCCTGGAAATTCTAATTTTCGTTTAGAACATATATTTTAGTATTGAAGACTCACTGAATTATTATTTCTATTAAAATTCTTCTTTCGTGAAGAAAAATCGAGCTTTTTTGTTAAAAGTTATTTTTTTTCAAGGATTCAACTACATTGTTTACAAAATTTCGTTGAACTACTTTGTTAAGAAATTACTTTGTCGTTGAAGATTCATATTTTCATTTAAAAACTCGTATCTTTGGTTGAAAGCTTATCTATTTTGTGAAAAATGGTTCTCTTCTAATTAAAAAATCAACTGCGTGAGTAAAAGTCGAACTACTTTGTTTGACATTTTTTTTATTTGAAGATCACCATAGATTACCAAGTTGTGACTTGGTACGTCATGCTTTATATCATATTGTATGACTCATACTGTACGATATTGTTTCGCATTGTATCGCTTTACATTTTATTGTATTATTTTGTATCATACTGTACCGTATTGTATAATATTATATTGTATGGTATCATATTTCATCATATTTTTGCTCATTGTATGATATTGTATCATATTGTATGATATTGCATCACATTGTGTGACATGGTATCGCATTGAGTAGTATTGTATCATACTGTATGATATTGTGCCATACTGAATCATATTTTGTAATATTTCATTGTATTAAATGTATAGAGGTCCTGAAAAATTAAACATATAATTCAGCAACCAAATTTAGGAAACCACCAGAAAAAGCTCCTATATTAATCTAAAAAAAAATTTTTAGTAAATAAATGAAACCAAAAAATTTTTCATTTTTTCTTGTTATCATTGTACTTCATTTTTGACTAATCAAGAAAATTAAAAAGATTGTAATGATCAACTTTTGGATTATTTAGAAACCAACATTTTTCTTCTTTTGACTTTTTTAATATCCTGCGTGATTTGGCATGTAATTTTAATTTAATTTTTTTTTAAATTTTATAATTGCTGAAACTCTGGCAATTTTTTTACTTTAAAAAAATGTCATTAGAAACTTCGGTAATAAATCAACTATATAAATAAAATTGTGACTTTTCTTAATTTAAACATTCAATAATAACAGGATTAAGTATACATTAAATTCAGTCAGACACATTTAAATATTTATTCTAAAAATCATAATTTTATTTTAATTCTTGATTTATTACGGAAGTTTGTCCATCACCACATAGTCACGTAATGAATATACACATATTAGCAACTTAACTCGCGATAAACACAATAAAAAATCGGTAAGCTTAACGTAAAATCGGGTTTCACCTGAAGGCTACGTTGCTTTCTGAGATTTACAGAGGATGCCTTATTGTTTCAAATTGACGGCCCTGTTCATGAAGCCAGCCATTTTAAATAAAAAATTCAAAAAGTGCCAGAATTTTGAAAAATTTTGAGACCGTTTTTTTTAAGACTCAAAAATTCCCTGTACTGTTATTCGCAATTCTCAAAAAGACAAACAATTTCTCCTAATCACTTTTTTGATAAGGAAAAAAATTGCCAGAGTTTTAGCACTGAGACAAGAGTTAATTCTGAGACAGGTTTTTAATAATTAATGAGCAAAATGCTAATTACCTTTTCAGAATTAGTCCCTCACTTGGCGCGTCTTGGGTCAAAACTGCCAAGGCTTGATAAATAATATTTTACAGTAAATAAAGTTTTGTCGGACGCCAGCTCAGTCGAATCCCGACTGGCAAGGAAAGGAATTCAGGAATTCTATAGATGCAATAGTATACAATATAATGCAATATCATAAAATATCATACAATGTCATATGATAAAATATATTATTATAAAATATGATACAATAAGACGCAGTATGGTACAACTTCAGACGGTATTATACAGTACTGCACAATGTGATACAATATTAAGTAATATGAAGGAATATGATACTGTATCATGCAATGAGAAACAATATGAAAAAATATCATGAAACATACTACAATGAGATGTAACATTATACAGCAAGGTAGATTAAAATACGAAATAATACAATATAATTTATGAAGATCAAATGCAAAACAATATCCTACACTATAATACAGTACAATATTGTATAAAGTATGCAATGTCAAGTCACATATTAGTACACTATAGTGATCTTCAATGAAAAAAAAGTATACAAAGTAGTTCAACTTTTACTCAAGCAGTTACATTTCCAATTACAAGAAAACACTTTCCAACAAAATAGTTGAACTTGCAACTAGAGATTCGAACTTTCAAATGGAAATATTGATTTCTGAAGAAAAAGTTATTCCTTGACAAAATGGTTCAAGAAAATTTTTTAATTAAAATAGCTGAATCCTCAAAAGTAGAAAAATAACTTTCACATAAACAGTTACATTTTTTCAATGAAAAGAAGAAATTTTAATTGCAAACATATTTGAGTGAATTTTCAATAATTAAATATGCGTGATAAGCCGAAAGTAGGTTTCCATTATGTTCAATTATTATCAATAAAACAGTTCAATTTTGCTCTAAGAAAAATGCAGTTTCTACTGAAATTGATGAACTTTTAAATAGAGAAGACAAATTATTAAAAAGAAAAAAATTGTTAAATTTTCATCCAAATAGGATTTCCGTTGAGAATGTTTGACACCCAAAAAGGCTTGATTAAGATCCTGCTAACAACGTCTGACTTCTATGCCAGAGGCCAGAGTCTGGCCCAACATCTGCTTTCTCTAGTCGACCAAACTGTCGAGAGAAATGATCAGACAAGACGAAAAACAGCATCTATTGAATAAAGGAACCAGATTCTGGTATTTAGTTTATACGTTAGTAATTAATGTAGAAATTAATTAATAATTATTATTCCACGTTTCGCAGTATATTTGAAAAAATACAAACATTGTTGACAGAAAATTCAATTTTTAGGCCGTTTTTCCCAAAATGTATATGCTAATTAACAGTTGGTAGCCCTACATGGGGTAAGCGTGTGTTAAGCATGGGAGAAGCGTGGGATGAGCGTGGCTCAAGATGGATTAATGTTCAACAACGGTTTCTTTTATTGGACTTTACGAAATTTTCAAAAAGCAATATCATCCAATCAATAATGCATTGGTCACAGCTCAATGGCAGCATAGCGCAAACCTAACTCTTGTATATGCCCTACCCTTAATTAGGAGACCCTAAACACAAACGAATAAATACTCAAAAAAAAATTCAAGTGTTAGAGGAAATCAGCCTTAGCTAAAAATAACTACCAATGGTGAGTCGACGACCCGGGTGCACCAGATCATGCATCAGGTAGCTCAGCAGGTATTCTACGAGAACCTTTTCAAAATTTAAATTGTTCCAACAGTTAAATAAAATGAAAAATTTGTTTCGGCAATCCGGGTCGGCCGGATCGAGCACCAGGTAGTACAATACGTATTCGAGGAGAACTTTTTAAGAATGTGAACGTTGTGAATAACGCAAACAAGTCCAAATGGGGAATCAACAATCCCGGTGCACCGAATCGAGAACCAGGTAGTTCAGCACATATTCTACGAGAACTTTTTCAAAACTTAAGTTTCGGGAATCTCGAAAACAATTCCAAATTGTGAGACGACTACCCGGGTGCATCGAATCACGCACCAAGTAGTTGCACGTATTCTTCGAGAACTTTCCCAGAATTGAAATTGTTCCAACAGTGAATATTATTATTACATATTCTGGGTTGATACCGTCACAGCCCCTGACGCATGAGTGATCCCGTTGCGTCCCCTTATACGCCTTAAGTGTGTCTCATTGTCTTTTCGTCCCAGGTGACAGAGGGGACTTTCCTTAAGCCCTGTCTTATGTCTGTGGTACCGGAGGTTTCCATGTTCTATAAACATTTCTGTTAGCCAACTATTAATATCTTCAGTGTCCGACCTACTGGAAATGCCTACAACTGGTTCAGGTCCATTAAAATTTTCCTTTGTTCCTATCTTTGCTAATCTGTCCGATATTTCATTGCCCCTGATGCTAATGTGTCCAGGGATCCAAAGCAGAGTGACTCGTTTTTCTTCAGCTAGCTTATTCAGTGCCTCAAAGCACTACCATAGTAGCAGCGACGTAGTCGTGATTCCATTCAGAGCCGTGATAGCAACCCGGCTATCTGAGCAGATACGAATGTATCTTCTCCCGCCGTACTACCTTGACTAATAGGCGTACTGGAGCAACACCATAATCTCAGATTGTAGAACTGTTGCGTAGGACCCGATCGCAATTGTGAAGCACATTCCGTTCCTTCTATGGTACACACCTGCTCCAGCGTTCTCTTTGTATCTGGAGACATCTTTAAAACAGTTGTCTCCGTCACTGGGCAGGTGTGCCTCACCGTTAGCTTATTCCTCTTTTGTGGATAGCCTAACCCGGTATTTCTTGTCGAAGAGGTAGTGGAAAGTGAAAATTTTGTTTCTGGGCATGCTCAGTATCGGCCTTTTCGTGATGTCGATTGGTATCCGCATAACTGTCGAGATACTGCTATCGTTTACCATATTTAGTCTTCAGACCGCCTTCGCATCCGCAGCTTTTATGGTGAGATGGAGGGGCTTTAATACTATTAGAGCCACCAGAGCCATCGTGGGTGCCGACTTCGAGGCACCAGTGATACCTCTCAGAATCAGTCCCCTTCCAACAGTGAAATTAAATGAAAAATTTGTTTTTTTTCAATCCGGGTACGCCGGCTCGAGCACCAGGTAATATAATACGTTTTCTACGCATACTTTTTGAAAAATGTAAATTTTCTGAATAATGAGAACTACTCCAAGTGGTGAGTCGACAACCCAGGTGCAACATGTATCGCACCAGATAGTTTAGCACGTATTCTACAAGAACTTTTTCAATGATTAAACTGTTGAAACACCCAAAATGACTAAAAATTATGTGTCGGTGATCCCGGTGCACCATGTTGTGGACGTGGTGATTTCTCACGTTTTCTACGAGAAGTTTTTGAAAATTTAAATTGTGCTACCTGTTAAAATAGCTACTAATGGTGAGTCGACGAACTCGATGCACCGGGTTGCGCGCCAAGTAGTTTAGTACGTATTCTACGACGTTATTTTCACGTAGTTATTGGATATTTATTCCTGACATATGCTAAGCTACCCGGTGCGCGATCCAGTCCGCACGGATCATGGACCAATGTAACATCTTTAACCAATCTTTAACCGACAATGTATATAATAAATTAAAGCAGAATGATTCTTTCTGTCTTACGATCACAGCAAAATGAAACAAGTTGGAGCTATCACTTTAACTCAATTTATTTATAGACAAACTAGTTATTTATCTTATATCTGTACGAAGTATGCAGTTAAAACAAGAAAAAAAATGAAAGTTGGATACATACCAATTGAAGATTGGTTATTCTAAAGGAACAACATTCTTTTTTAGTTAGGTGTTATTTTAGCTGTTGAAACAATTTAAATATTAAAACAGTTTTTGTATAACACGTTATAAGCTACTTGGCGTGCGAGTGGATACGCGGGTAACGCCGATTCATTAGTAGAAAACGTTTTCGTTATTCACGAAATTTCAATTTTTTTAAAATTCTCGTAGAGTACGAATTATACTACCCGGTGCTCGATCCGGTGCACCCGGATCTTCGACTCACAATTTTTAGCTATTTTGGCTGCTGAGACAATTTAAATTTTCAAAAAGTTCTCGTACAAAAAGTGCTACTCTACCTGGCGCACAATCCGTTTCATCCGGGTCGTTGTCAAACCATTTGTAATTGTTTTCGTTATTCAAAAAATTTAAATTTTTTTAATTTCTCGTAGAATACGTATTATACTACCTGGTGCACGATCCAATGTACCCGAATCGTCGACACAAAATTTTGATTTATTTTCGCTATTCGAAGAATTTAAATTTTAAAAAAGTTCTCGTAGAATACGTGCTAAACTACCTGATGCTCGATCTGGTGCACCCAGATCTTCGACTCATAATTTTTAGTTATTTTATCTGTTTGGAATTTTAAAATTTTTTAAAAGTTCTCGAAGAATATGTGTTCAATTAGCTGGTGCTTGACCAGGTGCACCCGGGCCGTCGACAAATCATTTAAAGTTGTTTTCGTTATTCACAAGGTTTACGTTTTTAAAAAGTTATCATAGAATACGTACTATACTACCTAGTGCTTTATCCGGTTTACCCGGATCGTCCACACAACATTTTTAGTTATTTTTGCTGTTAGGACCCTTAAAATTTTGAAAAATTTTTTCGTAGAATATATGTTAAATTACCTGATGCATGATGCGGTACACCCGCGTCGTCGACTCACCATTTACAGTTGTTTTCGTTATTCACAAAGTTTACATTTTTTTAAGTTTTCGTAGAATACGTAGTATACTACCTGGTGCTGGATCCGGTATACACAGATCGCCCACATAAATTTTTTTTTAGTTATTTTTGTTGTTGGGACATTTAAAATCTTTAAAAAAAAGTTCTCGCAGAACACGTGCTAAATTACCTGGTGCATCACCTAATGTATTCTGACCGCCGACTCACCCTTTGAAGTTATTT
This sequence comes from Belonocnema kinseyi, assembly GCF_010883055.1. Taxonomy (NCBI): domain Eukaryota; kingdom Metazoa; phylum Arthropoda; class Insecta; order Hymenoptera; family Cynipidae; genus Belonocnema; species Belonocnema kinseyi. The sequence continues at coordinate 39,297,506 of NC_046657.1, forward strand.
TTGTTATTCACAAAAACCAAATTTTCTAAAAGTTCTCAAGAGAATACCTATCATACTCCCTGGTGCTTGACCCGGCGTATACGGATCGTCGACACACAATTTTTAGTTATTTTGGCTCTTAGCACAGTTTGAATGTTCTAAAAGTTCTCGTAGATGACGTCGTGAACGATCCGATGCACCCAGGTAGTGAACTTGCCATGTAGAGACATATCGGCTATTGGCAAACCTAAGATTTTAATTTTTAGCTAAGGCTAATTTGCTGTAACACTTGAATGTTTTTTAAGGATTTATTCATTTGTGGTTAGGGTCTCCTAAGCATGGGACACGTACAAGAGTAAGGCTTGCGCTATGCTATCATTGAGCCGTGACCCATGCATTATTGATTGGATGATGCTGCTTTTTGAAAATTTCGTAAAGTCCAATAAAAGAAACTATTTTTTCAGAAATCCTTTCTAAAAAGAGGGAAAAATGTAGCAAATTGTGTTCACTTTAAAAAATTTTGCCAAAGTTCAATTCAAATCAAATCACGTTCTACCGTAGGCGAAGCATGGGAAAGGGGCCATTACCCATGCTTTACCCATTGTCCATAACCCTGGGAAGACCGTCGGAGGACCGTGGGTGAACATTAACCCATTTTGAGCCACGCTTACCCCACGCTTAAAAACGTAAGTCCAGTCTGGGCCACAACAGCACGCCAAAGCGGAACCAGCCGGGCGCCAGGCTGCAAACACATTCTTCTTTTTTTGGCGCCCATCTGGCACTAGTCTGCAGTTATCTTGCTACTAGGGGAGCACTAAAATCATTCAAATAATTCAGAAGTAGGTAAAGCCAAATTAAAATCTGTTTAAATATTAATATTACTATTTAGAATAAAAGTTAAAGTTTAAATATTTTAAATTTAAAAAGTCTATTTTAGTTAGAAATTCTGGAAGTTTTTGAGGTTAGATTTTAGGTTATGTGAGCATACATAGTCCAGTTCCTTTTTATAAAAACTTATAAGAAATAGTAGAATTTCTGTTATTTGTCAAGTTAGGCACACTTCCTACATTTATCAAATTAAACACGTTGTTATATGTTAATAACAATATTATTCCAGAACAGATACACTCTCTATGTAAATACACCAATATTAGCAATATCGACCACTTCTGGTTGTCGAGTGCCCATGCCGGTTCTATAGGTGACCAGTACGTAGCCAGCTCGCATCGCATCAGCGCGACAGATTGCACGCGCTTGGTTAGCGCTCTGCGTTTGTGCGCGGACAGCTCATGCGTAAGCCCTTTTTCAGCATACTGTACACGTATTTTTCCTGTGCGAACACCTTAACTCGGAACTATGTGGTCACTTTACCGTCACACAGCTCCGAAACCGTTTTGTTCAAAAGGTCCACTGGAGTATCTCTGCACGTCTGGGAATGTACCATATGTCCATGTTCACATGTGGGATACTCCTGAGTGTACTGTTCAGCATGGCGCGGAGTTAAAAAAATTCTCCTTATAATTATATTTAAATTTTTATCTGCTATATCATCAGAGATTGTACCTTACCGACAGTAGATCAACCCTCCAAACCATGAAAGCAAAAGATCCACACATATCGATCGAATTAAGAATCTTCAATAACAGAAAATACTTAACGTCTTAATAAGACTAGATGGAAAATAATATTTTCAAATTAAAATTATTTCTTGAAAAAAAGATTCTACTCCATCTTCACTCCACTGGGAATCGAACGACAAGACTTCTGATTTCCGGCCAGGTGCTTTTCCAATTAAGCTATTAGAGGGATCAGAATAAGAACTCTTAATTGAAGAAAATAACGCCAATTTTTAACTAGCTTCTTATTCTGATCGCTCTAATAGATTAATTGGAAAAGCACCTGACCGAAAATCGGAAATTTTGTGGTTCGATTCCCTATGGACTGAAGATGAAGTAGAATCTTTTTTTAAACAAATAATTTTAACTTATAATTATAGATATATTATATTATTATATTTACCAATGCCACTGAGGATTAAAGCTGAAGACAAGACAAGGATATAGACAAACCTCATCTTTTCGAATTGAGGAGGCACTGCCCAATGCAATATCAAAGAATTTGATTCACAATGTTTTTAATTAATATTTTGGTGCTTCATCATGTTGTGAAGCGTGCACTGTAGACGCTGTCTTTTTGTTTCCAATCCTCAAGATTGTCAATGTCTGGAATTAAGATTGCAGAAGTGTCAATGTTTCAACAATCCTTTAAGTTTCAGAAATCCTTCTCGAAAAAATAGGCCAGCAACGAAAATCTTGGAATAATTTTCGTCGCTGTTGCACACTTGTGTAGAGAATTTTAAAGATTAAAGGTCAAAGTTTCGACACTTGTTACTAAATGACTTTGAATTTGTTGTTATTGTATATTATATACATCAGTTTTTATTAAATACATTGTATATCTCTACTTTTGCAACAAGATTAGAAGGTATTAGTTTTATGTGAAAATTGATTATTGTGGTTTTCTTTAAATCTCCACGTTTCGAGACCCATTATATTTGAAAAAACCAGTTGTACAATGTCGTCTGTCTGTCTGTCTGTCTGACGTCGTCTTCGTCGTCCACTTCATACCAGATTACTTTTGTGAGACTTATTTTGATTTATCCTTGTGACTTTTTTTTACGAAATCTTTTAGAGTTCTAACATTTTCAATCTCAAAACAAAATTTTTAAAGCGAAAATAAACATTTTAAATCAAACAACGCACGATATGAAAACAGTAAAAAAAATGGGAACCTTACCTTTATAAATCCCTACAATATTATCGTAAAAAATGTATTAATTTTCCTAAAAATAATCGAAAATTTAAATGTTGATCGCACAATAGATCATAAATTATTACATTCTCACCATAATGATATTGTATTCCACCAAAAAAAATCTTTTAAATTTTAAGTGACGATTTTATGACACCTGGATAGAAAGAGAAGCCTGCAGAAAGTTTAGGAAATTTTCTTAAATAATAATAATAAGAAGAAAAATAATCCGCGAAAATCATGAATTGATGATAATTAGACTGATCGGGCATGACCTGGCCGCGATAGGGGTTAGATCGAAATTCCTGCTCGGGCTGTTTAAAGCAGGATATTTAAGGAAAAGGAAGTCTAAAACATTTTACAATACTTACTTAAGAATATAGTATATTATGTGAAAGAATGATTAAAAAATTGACTTAAATATTTTAAATCATTTTTGAGAAATTGTTATTTAAAAATTAAAGCAGAGTTAAAAATATAATAAAAAATTAGAATAATCGAAACCTGTAAATTTTCTGGATATTTTTACGTAGCCGAAAATTGTTTTCTATCACTAAGAATATTGAAGCGTTTTGATCCTCCACATTTCTTTGTTTTTTGTCAGTTTTTCATAGTTTTAAAATGGCTTGAATCCTCGACAAATAAATGTATCGAGCACTTTGTGAAATAATTGAAATTCAATTACAGTGAAACTATTTTATAGCATCGATTTCGGAGGTGATGGTGGGAGGCAACTAATTCATTATAGCTTGCTTCGCTTTTGTTTTTTCACGCCTGACTGCTCGCCTGAGTGACAGCCGCAAATCCCGCGAACCCCGAGCAGCTTTGTTACACCTACATGCGGCGCGACATCAATTCTCGGAAAGGCTATAGAAGGGAGGGCTATATAAGATTTTCATTGTATTTATTTAATATGTTTTAAATCGTTCTTTTAGAAAAGTTATTTCACAAATAAAACGGACATGAGGAAAAAAGTAGAAGAAAAGAATTGGATGAATTAAAAACCGCATTTTATAGTGGTTTCTGTAAAACAGAAAATAAGTGGAACTCAATTATAATTATATTAGAAATTATTATAAAATAATTGGTCAAATTGGGGTCTGCTCGTTTTATGGAGGCTTTTCATCAAACAAAAATAATTTTTGTGATTAAGTAAAACTCATTTCTTAATACTGCGCGAAGCTGCCGTAAAATACTTGGCCGAGATTTTGTAACAAAGATCTAAGATCATCGATAGCGAAATGTGTCAAGCGAGCGGTAGAATACACGAGAGTAGGTAGTACACTAGGGTTCGGATCCGCGAATTGCGTAATAATAACTTTAAAAAATTAAGATTATAAAAGTATAAGTAAATAATTTCGGTTGTTAAGAAATTGTGTTTTGAATTTTTAGAAAGTGCCCCTTAGCTACAGAATTTTTAATAAGCTATTTTTTCCGTGGCAACTCGACACTCGTCAAAATAACCGTCAGAATCCTGACGAACTGGTGTTTTTGGACCACGGATTCGGATTTAGCGACTTCAAAAACATATATAATAAACATGGCCTGAACCCCGGATTTGAAAAAAATGCTTATGAAGTTTTTTGAGATTATGTTAGAACCCTGACAAGATATTGAGATATCCGCAAATGTGTTATTTGTATCCTACGTATTTAATCTTACCCAAAACCATTCGTATTTTTGCATATTGTTTCTTGAGTGTGACCGAGTGTGCTATAGATATCGAAGCATATTTATTTGTATTGTTATAGTATACCAAGTCGTCTTCTTCTATTAAGTATTTGTAGGGCTCATCCCTATTCCAAAAAAATGAAACTTTCCTTGTATCACCTCACACCCAAAGCAGTGGTGACATATTTGACGCAAGGTTTTGAGTGAAGTTTTTAAAATTTTTCTCCATCTTAAAATCACTGCACACGTAACAGTGCATAGCACCGTTTCCAGTACATTACTTTAAATTTTCTCCGGAGCGCGATCGTGTTTTGCAATTTTTTATATTAGCCATAGATGAATCAAAAATCCACACGGTAGGGCTCGCGTTCTAATGGCATGTGAGTCCGCCGGCCTAGGAATCATAACCCTCATACCTTCCTAGGCCTAAACATTGGGGCCTTCCGACTTTGATGAGGACAACGCCAATACACTTTGGCTAGCATGAACTCGCTGGTTTCATTACCTCAGAGAATTGAAGAGTAGATAATTCCACAAATCTTCCTTAGAAGCAGCGTCATCATCCCCAGGGTTCTTTAAGGTAGCAGGATTCAAAATTCCAGGAAAACATGGTAAATCTTTTTACGATTGCGATCGTACAAAGTAGGGGTGGTGATAGCAGTATTAGTGGTAGTAGTAGTAGTAGTAGTAATAGTAGTAGTAGCGGTTTTTTTAACAATTGTTAAATTACCACGAAAGAATTCAATTTCATAAATATCGCAAAAAAAGATATTGGTTTACAAGAATACCGTGGAAAAAAGTCACAAAATTGTTCTGTAAACGCTTTAAAAAGTCAAACTCACTGAGTATCCTAACCCTACCATACTATAGTACTTAAGCTCGTGTATTCTACAGTTCGCTCTAACTCATTTCGCTATCGAAGCATTTGAATCCTGGTTACAAAATCTCGGCCAAGTATTTTACGAGCGCTTCGCGTCGTATTTAGAATCCCCAAATGTAAAAAAAATTGATAAATTATAATATTTAGATTATGTAAAATTAGAACGTATCACTAAACCTGTTCGAAATTTTTTTTCTACGTAAGACCTGTTATAAACAGTAAAGACAAGTCAAGTGGAAAATGTTTTACTATCAATAATGACAAAAAACGATTTCTTTGATACAAAACCCCCATAAAACTGACAGTTTTCAATTTGACGAATGCTTTTATAATACTTTCTAATACAATTGTAACTCAATTTTACTTATTTTAAGAAGGCCTCAAAACTGTATTCTATTCTAATATTCAAAATGTTTAAAAAAGAGCCAAAAGCAATAAGTAATAAAGAACAGTACACAACTTCTGTGTTAACTTCAACGGCAAAAAAAATCATCTTCTTTTGCTTAGAAACCTCCATAAAATGCAGTTTTTAATTTTTCCAATTCTTTTCTTACACTTTTTTCTTCGTGTCCGTATTATCTGTAGAATGATTTTTCTAAAAAAAAAAACAATTTGAAAAATATAAAACAAATGAGAACATTTCACTTGTTTTACAGAAGGCTCAATACACTTCTTTGTCAAAGATTTTAACCGTTTTGAAACTATCTAAAGCTGATCAAAAATAAGGAGAAGTGGAGTTCAAAAAAGCTTTAATAAATCTCAGTGACAAAAAACAATTTTTTTCTGCATAAAAACATCCATAAAATGCCTTTGTCGATTAATCGAATTTTTTTATGATACTTTTTAACTCCGCTTTAAATTTAAAATAGAAATTTATAAAAAATGATTGAAAATATGTAAAAAATACTTGATCTTAACCTTGAATATAAGCTTTTTTAAAAATTGCTCTGTATTTTTTTTCTGTATATAAAAATACTTCGAAATTAGAAGAAAAAGACATTCTGTTAAAAAGAGACACGTGCAAGTATATGAATCCAAGTACTTATTTCCCGTCCAGGAATTTTGATCTGGCCCCGATCAGAGCCCGACCAGGCAAGATCACGAATCCCGATATGGAAACCCTAGTTGGTAACCGGTTAGTACTCGATCACTCCAATTATAATCCATTTATGAACTTTGGGAACGAATGGTTCTCTCCTTTTAACAACCACCTCAATCGTTAGAATTCCCAATAAATGTATAGCGATATCACGTGAGACATTTCGCTTCATTTTCGCTTTAAAAAGTTTTTTTTTAGTCTGAAAATGCCATAACTCTGTTGGTTTCCTTTTTAAAAAAGTCACAAGGATACATTTTTGAAGTTTTTGATTACTATGAATATACGTAAATAGAATTTTCAAATCTTTGAAAACGTGCTTTCGAAACTTTTCAAAAAACTGTAACTTTTTGAATTTTTATTGAAAAAACTGGTAAACGAACTTGATTTTTCTTTTTGTTTTCTTAAGACGTATACCAAAGCACAATCCAATCAGGTTAGTTTCTCAAAAGTTATCTGCTATAAAGTAGAGGAAAGAGACGACGACGAGAGACAGACGCCATTGTATAACCGGTTTTTTTCGGATTCAGGGGGTCTCGAGACGTCGAGATTTAAAGAAATTCGTTATAATCAATTTTCACGTAAACCTAATACCTTCTAATTTTGGTGCAAACGTAAAAAAATACAATACATTTGAAATGAAACTGATGAATATAATGTACAATAAGAATAAATTCACAGTCACCTAGTAACAGCTGTCGAAGTTTTGTTGTCAGAGCTGGGCACAAATAAGACAACTACATTGCTGAAATACATGTATTTCAGCACCATGTAGTTGACATACATCATAGGGAAAATACAACTCAGGAGATGTACTTCAAATACAGCTCCAAAATACATTTGAGTATTTTGAAATATTATTTGAAATACATCTAAGAATTTTATTATGTAGTTGAGGTACTACGCAGGCCTGTACATTACATAGTTGTAATGCGCATCCGTGCACCTTACACGACTCTTCAGTGCACCTTAATATACAGCATGAGGGTACTGCGCAGCTCTATGTACTACAGGACTGCAGTGCTGAGATTCACGAGCCCTGCATTGCAACACCCCCCCCCCGTCATGCATATCGGAAGTGGTATTGCGCAGTATTGCGTACAGTGTATATTCACATACAACTAATAAACATAGTGGGACTTTGCTGCGTATCATTATGTAATACGCATGCCTTCCGTGCATCCCGCGTTCTGCAAGATTCACTGCGCATCTCGGCGCGCTATAAATATCTACTACACAGCTCTGTGCATCACACGACTCAGCTGCACAGTCCTGAACATAACGGGGCCATAATGCACTATTCTCCGCATCACATGAACCTACTGTACTGAACTACTGTACTGCGCATCTGTGCAAGCCATTTAACTTTGATGCGTAGCTCTACACTTCGGCGGTCAGCAATGCGCAGCCAGAAGTTCAATGTAAATCTACTGCACACCCCTACATGTAGGAGGCCTTTATTGTACACACTTGAATACCACACGTGCCTGTCGTGCATTCATATGTTCTTCAGGACTTACTGCGCATCTCCACGCATTATAAATATCCATTGCGCACCCCTATATAGAAGGACTCTACTGCGCATCCCGATGCACCACATAATGATACTGCGCATCTCTTTGTACAGTATTGTAAGACTCAACCCCTACTCTCACCCCTCCTTCGAATCGATTTCCGCTTTTTCGTCTCCCAACCCCTCTCAAAGGCAACACTTGCCAGCCTTCCGCTCATCATCATCAACAGTCTCTCCTCTCTCTTTCTCCCTACTCTCTCCTCTCTTTTTCACTCCCTTGAATTCCCACTATTTAACTATAAACTTTTTAGACTTATTATACACTCTAGGTTTTTGTAATATAATTTCTAAATGCTGGGTATTAGAAAGTATTCTCAAGAAAATACACAAACTACCTCAACTAAAAAATACAATTCTGCCAAGCTCTGCCTTTAATCTTTAAAATTGCTTACACAAGAGTTTAACAGCGACGAAAATGATTTCAAAATTTACGTGACTGGCTAATTTTTTCGAGAAGATTGAAAAATTTTTTTTTGCAATACCCAAAAGACATGATTCATCATTTATAATAGATATTATAACAAATTTCTCTCTAAAAACAGCGTCACTGAAACTTACAGGACTGTTGAAACATTGACTCTTCTGGAATCTTAATACCATGTATTCACAATCTTTACGCTTGAAAACAAAAATACAGCGACTACGGTGCACACTTTACAATCTGATAAAGCATCAAAATATTCATTCGTAACAGTTTGAATCGAATAGTCCCTTCTTGCATTAATCAGTGATTCCTGAAATTCTAAAAGATGATGGTTGTCAATATCCTGATATTATTTTCGGCATTAATCCTCAGTTATATTGGTAAATATAATAATATCATATATCTATAAATATAAGAAGAATTTTTTAAGCTTCACTCCATGCTGAAGAGTACACTTAGAAGTATCCCACAGGTGGACGTGAACATATGGTACATTCCCAGATGTGCAGAGATACCCTAGCGGATCTTGTGAATGAAGCGATTACACAGCTGAGTGGCGGTAAAGTGACCACGTAGTTTCGAGTTAGACCGGCGAGCCTACAGTAAGCCTTTCCAAAATAAGACAGCACACGTTGAGTCCCTGCATCTTCTGTGCCACCGCAAATCTGGTTACTATCATTCAAGCTAGCTTATTCTAACAATTCTTACTGTAGACTCACCAGTATAACTGGAACTATAGTGACCATTGCGCTTGACTGGATCGGCTAAAGAAAATTTTCATTTTCACATTTATTCCCAATTTGACGTAGAATTTAATACTCTTCTTATCCTAATACACATTAGTTGGGAATTGTTGAAACGGGAGATTGAAAGGTCTTCGTTAAATTTTGAAATAAGATTTAAGACTTATCTTTTAAGTTATTTGAATCAATATTTAAGTGAATTTGTTGTTGAACTTAATTTGTCTCATATACATTTAATCTCTTGGCATGAAAATTTAATTGTTTGGTTAAACATTCTACGATTTCGTTAAAAATTTACTTTATTTGGTAAAAAGCTTATTTTTCTAACTTGAAATTAAACTATACTATTTTGTGTTTAAAATTCATCTGTTTTTGGTAGAAAATTAACTTTTATATAGAAAATCCAACTATCAGGCTAAAAATGCCACTTTTTTATTGAAAGTTGCATTAACAATGTTAATAGTTAGTACAAAATTCATGTAATACTTTAAACTAAAAATTTAACTATTCGACTTTTTGCGGGACATTTCTTATAAATAGCATTAATTCTTTTTGTTTAAAAATATATTTTTTATTTTATTAAAAACTTATTTCTTTAATTTAAAATTGAACTTTAATATTTTTTCTTTAAATGTATCATGCTTAGATGATAATTGGTATATTTGATTACATTTAATTTTTGTGAAAAACTCATGATATGGTTTAAACGCTTATCTATTTGGTTAAAAATAATTTTTTTTTCATTGAAGTTTAGTCACTTGTAGTTGAAACTTCCTTTTTTTATAACATTTCACTAATTTTCTTAACAATGTTTTTTTTTCAAAATATTTTTTTTACTATAAGTATAGCTAATCTATTTTTCCTGTACAATTAATCTTTTTTAGTCACAAATTCAATTATTTCCGGTTGTAAACTTCAAAATCTGTTTCAATGATTCGCCATTTATGGCTTGAAAAATGGAATATTTTCAATGAGATGTTTTTCTTTATTCATGGTAACATGTTTCTTGATTCAAAATTTTAATATAAGTTTGAATACTTGTATTTTTTTTATTCAACAGATTTTATTGAAAATTACAATACTTTTTGGTGACAATGTCAACTATTAAACTTTTTGTAGAAAATTAATTTTTTCCAATAATTTATCAGTTTGGTTAAAAATTTAACGATGTTGTGGAAACATTATATATCTTTTCAGTGTTTGGTTAAAAGCTAATTATTTTTTCTTCCTATCTCGGCCGAAAATTCGAGTTTCTTCCCGGCGTATCTTTACCGAAACCTACCGTTCCTTCCCGCCCTGCGCGCCATCTAACGAATCGTATAGACACTGCTATCTCGACTCTCGACCATGAGGTATTGACCATGAGTATTGACTGAAAATAATCAAAACAAATCATACACACATTTTACTGAAAAACCTCCAGTGAAACTTACTTTTGGCCCATCTGCAAAGCGATTGAAGATTACTGATGAAACGTGTACGAATAATAACAAAAGAAAATAGTTGTGATCAAAATTCAGTCTCTAACAAAGATTCAAAAGTTGTATTTGAGAACTGTACCATAAATGGAAATATCATAAATAATTACTATTATTATCAAAACAAAGATGCCAACGCAGACACTTAAAATATGTAATATTGAGCTTTATAAATGATGTAAGGTTGCTTACATAACTTTATAATAAACTTTCTTTCATACAATAAAAATTTGTTATTTTTTTGAATAGTAAATAGTATAAAACTGACAAGCGTAGTATAATTTGTGTGATTATTGTATCTGTTACATTGGTTCAATTATTCAGTTTTATCTTTGGATTGCTCCGGGTTTTCCAGCATCCGCTAACCAACAACCCTCGCTTCGCTCGGGTCTTAAATGTTAGCGGCTGCTGGAAAACCCTTCGCTTCTTCAGCTTCTTGTTTTCTGCCATATAATAAATTATATCATGCTTCTGGCTACGCGTAGGTTATGTCGGCTGACTTAGCTGCAGGGAAGGAAATAAAAACATGGCCGCGACTTCATAGCAGACGAGTCTTACGTGTCTCACGCGCTTTTGATTGGAAATTTTAACTAAACGACGAATTTTCGGCCGGATAGGAAGAAAAATAGTATACATTACACGGGACGAATGTCGAAGGCCCCTTGTAATGTAATGTACTATAACTGAAAATGTACTACTCAAATTTACCATTAATAAATGTTAAATATTCAGGGGTTATATTATGCACAGGAATATGACTTTCCTTATCACTGGTATTCAAATAAGACTCAAATCTTAATTATGCATGTGTCATTAGTTCCGCAACAAACAAGTTTTTTTATAAAAAGAAAAGCAGCAAAAGTGCACACTCATGTTTGTAAATGTCTCGAAAGAAATGTTAACTTTTGGTTCAAGATTATGAATTGTTAAAAATAAACAGCTGCAAATTAAAAATTGTTACTCCTGGTCCCTTAGAAAAGCATTTCTGCATATCTCTTCGTTTATAAAAATAGATTGACATTTAGCATGTGCAAGAAGTTCTGCAATTAAAAACACTTGTTGATTTAAATTGAATCAGTAGATTAGAAAAGTGAGTTTTCAGGTTGAAGGGTTAATTTAAATATTAAAAATGTACTTTTCAGTTTTCAAAGAGTCTATGAAAAACCTATTATTAATAACTGAGCGAATTTATTATCATTTTCAAAAATTAACAACATTTCTATTTTTCCATGTTTTTATATTCTTGAAAGGAAAACATTAAATTTTAAATTTAAAAGTGTAATCACAACAAAAGCTGTAATACAGAAATGATATTTTAAAGAACAAACCGTTTGATTTTAAATTAAATATAGTTAAATTTATTGTTAAAAAGAAATAATTACAACAAAATAGCTGAATCCTAAGCCAAGAAAATAATTCCTTACGAGGTGCATTTTTATCCAAAAAAGAGAATATTTCTAAAAGCGGACGTGTAATACTGGACTTTTAAACAAAATCCAAATTATTTTCAAACTAAAAAGATATCAATTTTCGACCGAAAAAGATTTATAAGTCACAATAATTATAGGAAAGATTCGAATTAGTTGAAACCATATTTAGAACATTTAGAGGCTTAGCAGACATACTTTAAACTGATTGGAATTATGCATTCCAAAAAGTCTAAAAAATCTTTTTAAACTGTTAAAAATTTTTAAGTGTTTGAAAATTAATCGAATTTTTAAATAATATTCAATCGTGAACCAAAATATGCACGTTTAAGAAAGCAGTTAAACTTCAAAGCCATTTGCTAAATTTTCAAACAGAAGGATGAATTTCTAACTTACCAAAAAGCTAAATTTTTAACTAAAATAGACGAATTTTTTAGAAAGAAGCTTACTTTACTACAAAAAAAATATTTGACCAAATTCAAGAATTCTCAACCAAAAAGTTAAATTGTCAACTGAAAGAGATGTATTTTCAAACAAAAATATTAAGTTACTTCCAAAAAAGATGAATTTAAAAAAAAATTCAAGAACTCTGAACCATCAACTTGAATTTTAAAATTCGAATTTTCAAATAACAAAGACCAACAAAAACGATTTACTAAAACAATGCAAGAATTTTTAACCAATTAGTTGAATTTTTCAAAAAAAAAAAGATTAATTTACTGCCATAAATGAACAATTAAAAAGAAAATCAATTCTCAACTCAAAGTTTTCAATTTTGTCGTTCTGAAATTATTTTTATAATTTTTTCCTTTGAATCACCTTCGTAGACACACTCATTTCTCCTGCGAAACCTCAAAGTAAGTTTTTGTTTTGTTTATGTTGATCCCGTAGATTAACTGTTAGTATTCTCAAAGGAATTAAAAATCTTGGTATTTTTTTAACGTCACTGGAAATTAAAACAAAAAGTTTTGATTTTCACAATGAAAAATTACCACAATAATTGCTAAAATACAGAAAATATTTATAAATGCCATGAATCCTTTGAAATAACTGGAGGCCCAGAAATTGCAGTGTATAATTCTGTATTCGCACCCACTGTCCTGTGTGGTCGCGAAACCTTAACATACCAATAAAAGGATTGCAGTAAAATTAAAAAGATTAGCATGAAATTTCTGCACAATGTATGCGGTAAAACGCAGATGGACAAAATAATGGGAGAATTCTCAAAGGATGTAATAATTATTTCATTGATACTTGGCAAATGTAGATCGAAGATCAACATCCTAATCGTTTGCATCAAATATAATGAGTTTTATATATCAGCAGTCTTTTTCACAGAATCATCAAAAAGGCCAGGAAACGACGTGATACCACCATCTCCTAAAAATAAGAAGGTGACTGAAGAGGATGTAGCAATCCTCTTCAATGATTGGAAATATAGAGAATATACATATGGCGATGATTTTGCAGATCATATTCCTATGCCTCCGTCTCCTGCAGCACATACTACCCAGAATAATAAACATGTACCAAGCCAACACCGTGAGTTGAAAATTTATGTATTTTGTAGAAAATTTGAACAAATTTTGAAAATATATATATTTTCTAATTACAAAATCAACACTAGTTGTATGAAGTTCCAACTAGCTTATGAAAATTTTATTTTCTTGCTGGAAGTTTTTTGACTTCATTTTAAAATTGTTGCGTTAAAAATTAAAATAGATTTCTTTAAATTCGTTTTTTCTTATTAAAAATTAAAATTTTATTATTTCCTTTATGGTAAAAGTTTGTGTTTCTAATTTAAAATTATTTAATATTTTTTTTAAAGAAAAGTTATATTCTTGCTTAAAAATTTATCTTTTTGGTATAAGAATAAAATATTTGAATATCGTATTGCAAATTCTTTTTTTTAATATAATTGTGGTTGTTACGAATTTATTTTTGGCTTGGAGATACACGAGTTGAGTTATAAGTTCATCTCTTCGGTTAAAAATTGAAATATTTTTTATAATTTGTTTTGCTTTTCAATTACATTTGTATGTTGGAAATTGTTATAAAGTTGAAAACTAATTTAATCATTTTACTTAGTCATTTCCCTTTTTACTTGAAAATCAAAAAAATTTTGTTCTAATTTCTTTCTTATTGTTATATGTTTTTATTAAACATTTACTCTGGTAAACCCGGTTATACATCATAGCCACGGACTAAGTCAAGTGACTGATGAATAGAATGTTATAAGTTAATTTAAATAATTTAAGACGATGGTTGTTGCTCGCTTCCTGATGATCAAGAAAGTTTCTTACAATGCGAAAGGTTTTTAATAAAACCAGCTTCTGAGCTGCTGCCAATACACTACTGACTCCTATATGTTTAAGATGTTCACTGCATCTTGCGTACACATTGCCTGTATCCGAAATCACATTGGAATGAATAGATGCATGATCCACATTCCTCCATACGGTCTTTACTTCATGCCTTAACTCGATATACTTGTGGATCTTGGTTGTATAGATTAACTGCAAATTTCGGTTAAGCGGACAAGCAATGTCGATTATGTAGACTCTTCCACCTTTTTTTTCTCGCATCACGATGTCAAGCCGATTGGCCGGTATGTAATAATCCGTTTGGATAGTAACATCCCATTATAAGGTGTAATATTCGCTTTCTAAAACTGGCATTGGAATGTATCTATAGAAGGTGGATGTATAATGCCCGCTGCATCATTATGTCGGTGCGTATATTCTCTCTGAGCCATTACGCGACAGACATCAATAATCTGCTCGATGGATTGGTTTGTATCTCCACATAATCGGCACCGATCAACCACGTCTTGATGTAACACGTGTTTGCGATCATTCCTAGTCCTGACAACCTTGTCCTGCATTACAATGACGAATACTTTCGCTACGTTCAAATACGTAGGTAAAACCTTACTGTCGAGATGTGCTATTAGTGCACGAAAATGATTTGTGATGTTCATTTTGGGCAGATAATGGCTCAGTGTTGGTTCTACATATCTAAACTCTAGTAAAGCATGACCAAAATTCCTGTTCAGCTGCTATAGTTCTTCTGAGATTTCCCTATCTACATCATCGTTAGTAATATCCGGATGTGGTTTTAATGGATCCGGTGCATGATGTTCATTATCCCTAGCACCTATGCCTTCAGCATCAATAAAGTCTTCGTTATCCACAACTTCCAAGGCGAGATCATCAATACGCAGCTGCCGTTCCACTTCCATTTTGATAGCAGCCATTTCAACTGCCGAAAGCAGTCTGTTTACAGACATTGAGCGTTTTTCATCTGCCAGCTTCTACTCATTTATTTTTGTGGCTAGCTCTGGGTATTTAAGTAAGAAGAGTCTATGATGTTCTTTCCTCACACTTTGCCCACATTTCTATGTCAACAAATAAAGGCGCATAACATATTTGTTCATATGGTACGTCCATTTTCGTCGCTTTTTTGGTTGCTGAACCTCTACTTCTGCCTCTGGTTGTATAAGGTCATCCACCTCTGGAGGATGTCGTGGTGTTGGATCATCAATAGGTTGAGGAAGAACATCAATTGCTCCTGCTTGACCGTTTGTGGCGGCTTCCTCTAACTGATGTTCATTGTCGTCGTTTTTCCACGACAAAGCAACCTGTTGTTAAATCTCCATTGCTTGGTCTTCTGTAACATGTAGATTAGTTCTGATGTCTTTCACCTTAGCGATAAGATCTCTTAGTGCGACCTTTTGTATATTAGGATACTTTGCAGCAAGTTTTGCTCTTAAATTGTATCCTTTTCCCTTGTTTGTTTCAAATTTCGCACTTTCATAATTGAGAAGCACCAACTCCTCTTTCATTGTGGTATCCCAATTGATGCTCTTCCACGGTATTTCTGTCGAGGTGGTTGGCTACAAATAGCTAATGCTAGCCAAAGCATCTTCAGAAGGCACAGTTGATGTTCCACTGCTTACCGTTTGTCGCATATGTTCTTGCTGACCAGCTGTTTGATTAGTGAGATCTGCCTGACCATCTCGCAGCTCACCATCGCCAACGTCCCGCATGCTGTCGCTCCAGCGGTGGCTCTAGGGTGGCCCCGACGATCCTCGGGAAGCGACAAGTGTTTCAAATTCTTTAATATATTCTCCATTTTTCATTGATGGGTTTTGGTGTTCTACTTAGTCTCTCTCCTCTTCGTTATCAGCCTATTTGGCATGGGAAGCACTGTCAGTAGCAATGCTACCTTCAACATTGCCGTCAAAGTCATGAGAGGAGAGCTCAAGACCTACCGCGACATCAACGCGGAACACCTTCGTTATTATGATTATTATTATTATAAACATTTCTGTGTTCAAATGTTGTCACAGGCTTATACTGCCCAACATGTCGAAGGCATTTTTGGTTAGAGATGGATTTTTATTTGATCATTTTTGCACGGGGCTGTCCCGGTATATATTATCAGTCACGGACGCATTTTTATAATGCAATCAAGTGATCTGATGAGAGCAGCCTGCCAAGACATATTGGACAAAGCCTAGGTTTTACCCCATCATTGACGGACTGGGTTGCAGTCAAGTACATAATGGGAGGACCTACAGCTTAAGGTGAGTTCCGAACCACCAGAACCTCGGTAAAGGTACATTGAAAAATTTCCAGAGGTACTGGCTCAGGGATCGAACCCCGGACCTTTGAGGTGAAGTCCGTGTGTCTAACTCGGTGCCTCTGGTGCTTGAGTAATCAAGTGGCATCGCAGTCGGCTTTAAGGTATTCGCACAAGAAAATACGTGTGCAGTATGCTGGAAACGACTCACGCACGAGCACGCACGCATAGCGCCAACCAAT
Organism: Belonocnema kinseyi; assembly: GCF_010883055.1. Lineage (NCBI taxonomy): Eukaryota > Metazoa > Arthropoda > Insecta > Hymenoptera > Cynipidae > Belonocnema > Belonocnema kinseyi. The sequence goes on from NC_046657.1 coordinate 39,314,414, forward strand.
CACGTGAGATCTGTTGCGCCGTTGCGGTGCGAGCTGGCTATATGCCGTTCACCTGTTGAACCGGAACTTGAAAATCAGAAGCTTTTGACGTTGCCAATATTGGTGTGTTTACATAAAGAGTGTAATGCTTATCATTATGAAAAAAGCCGGTATTAAAAGCTATTTTAGAAAGTCATCTTTTTTTAATATTTCGGATATCTCTGACAATTGTAATAGCTATTTACATGTATATTGTACATAACATAATTTGAATAAATAAAGAAATGAATAAATAATATAATAAACAAAATTGGCAAAGTCGAAAACGGCTTGTCGAGCGGCGGTCCGATAGGTGAACGGTACGTAGCCAGCCCGCACGGTAGCAGCTCGACAGATCGCACGCGATTGGTTGGTGCTATGTGTACCTACACGGACAACACGCGCGTAGAAATGTGGTGAGGGGGGAGTTTCACATCAGGGAAAGCGGAGAAAAGTATTGCCAACACGTAAAATTCAAATACGCTAGTTGATCGAACCTTTCGGTAACGTAGGTCATCAAAAGTAAGATTGGCAACCGTTCCTTTACGATCTTTTCGGGGAGAAAGTTTTCTTACACTTAACAGTTTATCTTATGTCTTATGTCCGTCATACCTCAGGTTTTCGTTTCCTATAAACATTTGTGTTAGGACTTTGCTTTCGTTTCTTCCTAGCTTCAGTATTTCCTTCTCTCGGTCAGAGTTTAACTCTGAGCCTTAGAGTGTTTTAGCCGCGTTGCAACCAGAGACCAAACCCCACTTATTCTGAAGTTCCTCGGTCAGCCAACTGTTAATTTATTCAACGACTAAACATGCACGGGTGCTTCTTTTATTACCATTCTCCTTTGCCTTGTAGGGGCACTGGAGCATAGACATAATCTTAGATTGTAGAACTTTGAATTCGGACCCCATCGCGATTGTGACGCTCATTCTATTCCTTTGTCGATATACACTGACTGTTGTATTCTCTTTGTTCATGGAGGCATATGTAAACCCTTTTTAAAAATTAAATTGTGAAACATGATTTTAATTAATACTTTGAAGGTTATGAAATACTGTTGTATGCAGTGCACGATTTTTTTTTAATAAAGCCTGAAATGATCTATTTTATTTTAAAACTAAATTCAATGTTTTGGCAGTTATAAGAATAACAGGGGATGAATGTTGTTTGCAATAGTCTATAATATAACTGCTTGTTGTATTATGCATATATTATAATATACTAATTTCTCACCTACCTCCTTGTAAAATATTTTCTAAAAAATTAAAACTGAACTTCGAGAACGATGTCTGACATAACAGTCCGGTCAAACTAACAAAATACAATTATCGACTTACCTCATTTTGTAAATAACATTTGATCTTGAAAGTTTTCTGAATATTATTGATATTTACCAAGGTTCGTTGGCAATCTAGGATATAGCCGAGAAAATAGTATTATTGCCGCAGCCATAGGAAGAATTACATTTCCCATTTCATTTATAAATATACTTCAAACCTAATAATTGGCATTTATAGTTAGAAAAATTCATATTTTTGATAGCAGATTGAAGTTGAAAAAAGTGATATTCACAAATTAAATGCTAAAACGGTAGTTGCAACAAATAGACGTTAAAATAACATCAGTTGCAAAACAGGTAAGAAAAATTACCATTTTCAACTGGAAATATCTCCGTTCTGCTTCCCCGGAGACCCGTGTTCAATTACCGCCAGGGCTGATTTCTTCTAACAAGGTTTTTTTCTCTTTCAGCTTAGAATAAAATATAAATATCTAATTGTATGCTTAATGTATAAAATGTATAGGGCGTGAAGTGAATTTGAATTTATTTTTATTTTGCTCTTTAGACCATGGAAGTTTTTCCCGTTTTCTATGGGAAAAAGTAGAAATGCGTGGCATGAACATAGACAGAATGTCTTTACTATTGTGTTTTGTAAACTTCACAGTCTGTCTTAGAGATTATAGTAAGTTTCGTTTGGCATATGTGCAATTATTTAATCATTTATTTTATATTTCAATAAACATAATAACTTCAGAGTTTAATATTCACCCTGGCTTGCTATTGCGTATTGTAAAAATAAATATTATAGCATCAAATTTTATAAATGAAAATTTCTCATCTTAAGAACTGAAATGGATTAAAATAAATTGGATTTGAGTGAAGTCGATTAGAATGAATTGGATTTGAGTGGAGTAGATTGGAGTAAGTTTAATTGAAATGTAATGAATTGGATTACCTTGGATTGAAGCGGATTAGATCGGAATGAATTCAATTGGCATGCATAAAATTTTAATGCATGAGATTGTAATTCATTACATTGGGATTAATAGGTTTACATTGAAAGTCATTGGATTAGATTAGATGAATTAATTAGATGAATTGGATTGTAATGGATTTGATTAGATTACAAATAATTTGAATTAATTGGAATTAATTGGATTGAAATATATTAAAGCGCATTGGAATGGATTCAAGGAACTAGAATGGATTTGCCTGCATTGGAGTGAAGCAGATTTAGTTGGAATTTGATTGGAGCGGAATAAATTGGCTTGTATTGGAGAGATTGAAATTAATTGGATTAATTTGGATTGAGTTGGAGGGAAGTAAAGTGAACTGGAATTAATTGGAATGACGTGCATAGCAATGGATTGGAATGGAGTAAATTGGGTTGGAATGAACTGCATTAAATTGAAAAGACGTGGATTGCAATAGAATGGACTCGAATGAATTAGGTTAGAATGGAATAGATACAGATTAATTGACATTGCTGTTCATAGCACCAAAGTGGATTGGAATGAATTTGATTGGATTGTAATAGATTGGGATATATTGGAATGGATTAGAGAGAAGTGGATTGGATTAGAATGCATTAAATTTGAGTGTATTGGATTAGAATGAACTGGATTTAATTAGATTGGATTGCAATTGATTAAAATGGATTGGAATGGAGTGGATTGGAATGAATCAGGTTTGGGGTAGATCGAATTGAAGTGGATTGGAATAAGTAGTATTGAATTGGATTAGATTGAATTACGGTGGATTAGAACGGAATGGATTAAAACGATCAAACTCGGGCTACGCCTTCAGTCTTTGTAGTTCTTTTACATTTGTGCACGAAACCGCGAATCCAATATGTCATACCAAGGTAATAAATAATGTTTAGAGCCTGATTGCATTGTTAATTTTTACGCCATTTTGAATTTAAAACATGCAACAACAGGTTTGAATACGAATACCTTATTAACACCAACACACTCAAGCATAATTAAATCGGATAACGTTAAATAACACAGTTCAACAAGGGTAAGTTACAGAAACGCGACTATAATTTCCCGTAGGATTTTAATGCGCTGAATCAATTTAAATTTCGATATCTTAGCCAAAAAATAAGATATTTGTGCGAACTGAAAAGCATTCGCAAGAATAAGAGTTGTATTTTAAGATAATATGTTTAATTTTTTGAGAAAAAGAAAATCCGTTGGGCTACATAACCTTGAAAATAAGCACAAACAGCGTTTTCGCACATTCAGGTTAAAATATCTCATAAACCTAACATGGTGGAGCAATTCTGAAGCCAGATTCAGATTTAGCGCTCCAAAAATCTTCGGGAAAGTATAGTAATTCTGTATTTGCGCTCACCGTCCTGTATTGTCGCGAAATAGGGACATAACAATAAAAGGATGAGTGTCAAGTTAAGGTATTTGGCATGAAATTCCAGCTCAATGTGTGCGGTAAAACGCTAATGGAAAAAGTAATGTAAAGATTGTCCAAGAATTTAATAAGAATTTTGTTTATACTTATCAAATAGAGTAGATCGTCGATCAACATCTGTATCCTTTGGATCAGATATAGTGAGTTTTGTATATATTAGCAGTGTTTTCACAGAATCACCAAAAACGCTAGAAAACTATTGGATGCCATATTCTCCTGGAAATAATGCAAAGTTTAATACACATGATTCAACAAGGCCATCAAATCATATGGGTTCTCTACAATATTTATATGGTGGTGTTTCCGGACACCACACGCCTGTCCTTCCCTATCCTGCAGCACATACTAACCAGTCTAATCAACTTGTACAAATGCCACATTGTGAGTAAAAAATTGATGTGTTTTGTTGGAAAATTGAACAAATTTTGTCAGAAATCTTTTTTGTATTCTCAAAATTCATTTTTAACTGAAAATCCAATTATTTTATTTTCCATTGAACACATATCTTTTTCAATTCAAAATTAAATTACTAGGATCAAATTCCAACCAGCTGATAAAAAGTTTATTTTACTGCTATATATTTGATGATTTCAGTAAAAAATATTCGGGTTGGAAATTAAAATAGTTTTTTTTTAAATTGGTCTTTTCTTATTAAAAATTGAATTACAAATTTTTTATTCAATTGTTTTCTTTATGGTAAAAATTTGTATTTCTGGTTTAAAATAAAATAATTTTTTTTCGTGAGTAAATTTAGATTCTTGCTTGAAGAAGCATCTTTTTGGTTGAAAATTTAAATGTGTGGGTTAAATATTTAAATCATTTGTTAAAAATTCAGTTTTATTTTTGTTAAGAGATTAAATTAATGAGAGAATGTGTTTTATTCTGGTCATACGGTCCAATATAAATAAAAATGGATTCAGATGTCAATGAATCTTTATTCGTCAGTTTTAATTAATATACCCAACGTACGTTTCAAC
>NC_046657.1:39319214-39322944 GCF_010883055.1 Belonocnema kinseyi
CATGGTGAATTACATTTTTATTTTTTATTTTAACAATACATAATTTCTAATTCAATAGTAGAATATTCGACTAAATCTTTTTTTTGCATCTTACATTGTTTCAGTAGATTTACGACATTGCATTATTGGTCGAAACTAACTAAATTGTCATTAATCACGATGTAGAATTTTTTTTTAGAAGCGCAGTTTTGAAATTTCAATCTGCATCTAGTCGGTCATCCAATGGAAATTCATGACTTTCTGGGTCGAGCTGATTTACCGACTTTTTTTTGGGGGGGCTTATGCGCCGAACCCAAAAACCTCATTTCATACAATTTGGGGATTGGGTTATAGTTTCCTAATTGTATGTCCCTGGTTTCTGTTTCATTTAATAGGCTAACTTTTTTGGTTATTTTGTTGATTTTTGCTCGATCATGTCCATGAGTATCAGGTTCAGCTTGATACAGTCCACTAAATACAGTTTGCCTAGTGTCTAGTTTTTTCACGAATGCAAAAATATCACCATCGACTCCCGATAAGACGTATTTTGTTAGGGGCGGCATGGCGTATTTTGATCCACTATCATTTTTCAAATGAATTCCTGACTTTGGAAGAAAAGTGTATAATTCAATTAAAAGTTCTCGGTTCGAACCTCTAGTGGGATAGAATCGATATGATTTAAGTTTTTCAATATACAATCCAAATAATGTAGTATAGGGAGGTATGATGGGAAAAGTGAATTTGATAGGATAAGCTAGCTCAATAGGAACATCTACAGTTTCTCTTATAAAATGTTTGTTGATTGGATGATTCTTTGATAATGGAGTGTCCGCTTCTTCTTGTTCCCCTATGTAGCTAACCTCGCGGGTGAACACGTTTATTTTAGCTCGTATTCCGGCTACTGCAAAAGGCATATATAAACCACGTAAAGCCGTACTTGTACTTGTGTCTACTTGCACCAGTGCCAAGGCATCTCCATTGACTCCTGCCATTAAAAAATGAATTCCGGTCAGCTCGTTTCCGAGAATATTTTTTTTAGTTTTCAAATAAATTCCTGAACCTGATAGAAACTCGTATAATTGAATTGCAAGTTCCCTCTTCGGATTCTCTTCAGGGTAAAAGCGTTCATATCGAAGTTCTTCAATATTTAATGAAAATAGTACAGAATGGGGAGGTTCGCCAGAAGAAGACGCAAGCCTAGCATGAAGAGGTTGCTCGGCAGGGGTTGAAGCCGTGGCGTGATTAGAAGACGTCTCATGAGAAGAAGGCATTCTAGGAGCAAAAGGCATATTAGGAAAATGATACATGGCAGGATGAGGCTGCATGTCAGGAGCATCATGCATGGCAGAATGCGTGTCTGGAAAAAAAAGAAAAGAAAACATATTTTTGAAGTAGACGATCATACCGTGAACACAAAGAAAATATTCTTAAATCCAACGCTAATTTTAGGGTAGCATTTTGCTGTAACAAAAATTAGTCTCGGTATTCTGAAAGCTACCATTAAATAAGGTACTGTTTACCTCGGACTTTGGAAACGAAACAGCACCTAGAGTTTTTTCTGTGAACTAGGATTGAGCGCCGAACTACAGGCCGTTTTGATGAATTTTCTCTCAAAGTCTATCAAATTTTTATAGAAATAATCTAGGGGGTCAATTGTTTTTTTTTAAATTGAAGATAATTCCTCAGAAATTATAGAAAAGATCTATACATTCTGATTTCAAAGCTATCCTTTAAATTAACGTAGAACTTAATTCTACTAATAAAAATCGATTGAATCAGGAATAGTCAAAGGTGTCCGAATTTGCTAATTTTAAATTTTAAAAAATTTTCAAATTCAAAAATGAAGAATCAGATACGGCAGATAAAATTTAAAAAAATGATTTGACTAAAAGTTAATACATGGGTGTTGTTCGGTTTGATTAGTTTTAATCCAGCAACCCCTTTGCAAGCACAGAAAACTCGAATTTTCTTGCAGCTTTTCAGATGTTATAAGAGGAAAAGATCAAGATTTTCGTATTTATATATATACTGATCGATCTTGTTTTTTTATTTTAAAAAATTGATATATTTTCATAGTCACAAAGATTCCATCCCTTCTAAAATTTTCAGTAGAAGACAGTGATATGCAAAAGTTATTTTTCGAGCTTGACCGTTATCAGGTTTCATTGAGAATTATTGAAATACGAGTATATGCTGTTTGTCAATTGTTTAAAGACTTTCTTTCATGAAATATCACAGTTTAAGGTTATTAAAAAAATAAGCTCCATTCTTTGTTGGAATTAACACAGAATGTCCTTTCAATGACTCTTTGCCATACTATTTTTTTTGTTTATTTAAAATGTTTAAATAATAATTATTTCCTTTTTTGAAGTATCGTAGCATAGAGTCACCATAAAGGCATTATTAGTTAAGTTAACAAAAGGGAGTCACGGGATGACATTATTAGTTGGTTTTTAAAAATATTTTGCCTTATCGTTGAAAAAAGCAACAAGCATTATGTAATTATAAAAATTAAAGCTGTTGAAGGAATCTGTCTTTTTTTAAATAGCTTAGCAAAAAGTCACGAATGTCATGAATTTTTAAATAAAAGTTGCTTACAAAATTTTTGCAAAATAACTTGTGCCCACTAATATTTTAACAACGATTTAATTTACTAAAAATTAAATATAGATAGAACTCGTTGCATAAATATAAAAAATATTTAGGAAATAGTACATCTGAGAGATAAAAAGAAAATAATTTAGATTTCATTTTCAAATAATAAATAAAGAAAATTTGTCACCGACACGAGCCATGCGTGTTTCTTGACATTACATAGATTTCATTTGAAAGAAAACGCCCACGTAGAATTTGTTAACAATTTTTTAATATTAAAAAATTGCCTTCTTAGACAAAGCTTCTCGCAATCCTTCAGTTTGTTTCAATCTTATTGGATATATAAAAAATTTTTTTAATAATTTCTTAAAACAAAACCTATATTATTATTTTAAATTTCGCCAACAAGATTATTGTGGGAGCAAAATGGAAAAAATATAATTATTTTCCAGTATTGCCAATAATATTATAAATTTTTCATCAAATATTGAAATTAAACACCAAATTAATTAACTTTTAATAGAAAAAGATGAATTTTCAATCAAAAAAGTGAATTTTCAATAAAAAATACTAAGAAAGGAGAGCAGTGGTACCAAATTGTTAAATTTTCAAGTGAAATAGAATTTTTTAATGACAAAAACAAGATTTGATAACAAAGAAGTTGATTTTCAAATCCACAACAAATTTTTTAAATTATAAAATTTAATTTAATCTATTAAGAATTCAGTGATTGGAGTTTATCCACACTGTGAGCTTTCTTCGACCGTTAATATCATTAATGAGAGAATGTGTTTTATTCTGGTCATACGGTCCAATATAAATAAAAATGGATTCAGATGTCAATGAATCTTTATTCGTCAATTTTAATTAATATACCCAACGTACGTTTGAACCTAGTTGCAGGTCTTCTTCAAGGTAATACATCACCTAATATAAAAATTTTTTTTAACAATATGTAATACATTTGAAAGAATTACCAACTTCATTTAAAATAATAATAATAATAGTAATAAAATTTTTTTTGAGTATTGTGTATAAATTTACCTGTACAATGTCGATATTAAATCCAAAACAAGACATTTCAATTGAGCATAATTTTGGAGAGAGCCCAATTTTTCTGATCGTCAAAAGTTAAATTTTTTTTTTTTTTTTTTTT
>NC_046657.1:39323044-39326308 GCF_010883055.1 Belonocnema kinseyi
AGAAACCTTGGTGTTGATGTTGCTCCGGGTCGTAAAGCATCGCTCTTCATCTATTGGATGCCTGCCCGCGGTTGGTCTTAGTGTCGCCTCTCTTTCTTTGTTCCCGGCTTGTTCTAGCTGTGGTAGAGTAGGCGTTCCGCTTACGTAGCCCTTTTTACGGAGAAGTTCAGCATGGTTTCGCAGACGTTGCTGCAAAAAGTGCGATAGCTCCGGGTGTTTCTCGCACCACAGAGCATGCAGCCGTGCCATGTAACCCCGTTCACGGGCCACACTCGCATCGTAGCAGTCTAGCAAGTCGTGATTCAGTCGCTCCGTCCACCCAAAGGTCACGAGATCCCGCCGATCCATCGCATTGAATCTATTTTCATTGGCTCCCCCAGCTCTAGATTGGTCGGCATTGTTGGCCGACCCATTGTCGGGGGCCCTGCGCGTTCTGTTGTTTGAACCGCACTTACTACAACTATGTTTGGTGTTGTCATTGTTGTTCCCACGAGAAGCTAGGGAAAGGGGTTCGTCCATCCTTGTAGAGCCCCGAATGCAAGGATAAGCCTGTTTACTCTGAGAGGTCGCCTGGTATCCCAGAGTCACCGTTCTAGACACCTCACCCAGGTGCCATTCAGCTTTCGGCACGGTTTTCACACTTCCGCTTGGGGGTTAATTTCTTCGGGACCACCCCTGGACAATTGTCCGCGACTGCCTCTTTATTTTTGTAACCATATTCAGCAGAAACCCTAGGTACAGGGACCCTCTATCCGCAACCCGAGGACGCGTTCGGTGGCTTTTTCATAGGCCCTTCGGTTTAATTCTAGAGGAATCAAAACCGAACCGAATACATATATATATATATATATATATATATATTCTGTTACACGTTTTTTTTGTAGTTAAAAATTAATCTGTCATTTACAAATCAAATCATTCCATTTTTTGTTCAAAATGTATCTTCTTATTTGGTTAACTTGAAATCATTACTCCAATAATATGAATTTTCTAGAAGTTATATAACAGTAAAATAAACTGAAAATTCTTGTTAATCCAAGAAAATTGTTAAATTATTTTCAGATGTTTGAATTGAATCAGTCGATAAAAAAGTGAATTTTTAGATATCTACACAAAACTTAAATAAAAACCTCTTTATCCCATTAAAATTATTAGAAAAAGTTTTTCAACTGCAACTTTTTCTTTCTTTAAAAAATATAGAAATGGGCATGACTTATTCAATCTGAAGAACAATAATGTTTAAGTTTAAGTATTTAATCTGTGTACCTAAATAACATGTTCGTATAGTGTATCAACTTTCTAGGTTAATTTAAATATTAAGAATGTAGTTTGCAGTTTTCACCGAGGTTATGAGAAACATATTATTCATGACTAAGCAAATTTATCAGTATTTTCAAAAATGAAGATCATTTATATATTTTTTATTTTTAAAAAAAAGATGCATTTTTTTTAAATTTCTTTTTTTTAAGTTAATCGAATTTTTACTAATTTTCTTAAAATTCAAAGTCATAACGTTGCGATTTTTTTAAATGTTCCACTTTTTGTTAAATTTTCAATTGAAGTAAGATAATAGTTATTTATTGTTAAAAACATTACTGTTTATATAACCTGCTATGGTTAATAGAACTTACTTTGCATAATACTGGAAATTAGGATTGTTTTTGAAAATTTAACTTCTTGTCTTCTTTTCAATTGAAGTGGGTTAATATTCATTCCAATTCAGCAAAAGTAAGTATTCAAACAAATTATTATTGTTTGAACAATTTATTGTTACGTTTAATGATATTCCCTTGGCCTAATGGTAGAGATTTTCAGTTTTTTCTCAAATATTTAACGTTGACTTGGTTTGTAGTTATAAAAAAATAATCAATAAACATTATACGAAAAGATATTTTAAACAATATTTTACGTTAATTTTCGGGTTGCAGTTCCGAATAGCTGAATTCTCCGATTTAAATGAAACTCTGCATACTTATGTGTTTTGATGCGCTAATTACAAATTTAATAGTGAAAATTAGCGACTAGGCCATCTTTATGGTTAAACCATGAAAAACCCATAAAAATCATAGTTGCGTTTGTCTAAGCCAAAATGCAAAGTTTTGCAAAATGTTTTTTACAAAAGCTGCAGATCTCATCAAGGCAAATGTTTTTTGTTTCGATTATTTTCTCTGCGAGTGATAGTTTCCGAGAAAATGAATTATCTATCGATTTTCATCTAAAAAAATCCCATACAAATCATGGTTTTTTTAGTTTATCTCATCAAATACACAAAATTGTGCAAAATTTGTCAGACGAAAGTCGTAGATCTCATCGAGATACAAATTTTCTTTGTGAAGCATTATCTTTCATGAGTCATAGTTTCCAAAACAATTAGTGATACATCAAAAGATCAACTATTTCGGTACTGTGCATTACCGTAGTAACAGGCCCTAAGTGGCGACAATAGTAATTAGGCACCTCTATGACTAATTACAGAATTAATGCTGGTCAAATCCCAAACATTTCCTGCAACCCCTTTCCAGCTTCTCCTGAGGAGCGGAAAGGCACCCCTGTTACTGGCTATAGAAATAATGTTAGTCAAACCCCATATTTCTTTTTCAGGTCCTGGGTGGGCGGAAAGGCACCCCTCTGACTGGTCACAAAAATAATGTTGATAAAACCCCTAGCACTCTTTTAGGTCCCGTGAGGGGCGGGAAGACAGCTCTCTGACTGATCACAGAAAAGGAAGGTTTGGGTACCAGGTGTATACATATGAAACCGGTATTTTTTCAAGAAAAAAACACATTTATTTCAAGAGAATGATAACAAATATTTTATTCAAAGTATGCGCCCTCGCTGGCTACACATTTTGTCCACCTCTCAGGCAATTTATGTATACCTTTCCAAAAAAAGTCTTCGTTTTTTGAAGCAAACCAGTCATCGAGCCATTTTCCAACATTTTCGTAAGAAGTGAAGCGCTGTTCGCTGAGTGCGTGCCCCATCGATGCAAATAAGTGGTAGTTGGATGGAGCCAGGTCTGGTGAGTAAGCGGGGTGGGGTAGCGGTTGCCAGCTGTACGACTCAACCAATTCCCGAGTCTGTTTTTTCCGGTGTGATGGTGCATTGTCATCGAGAAAAATCACTTTTTCATGCCTAGTTTCATATTCTTGGCGTTTTTGGCGGAGAGTACGGTTCAAATTGGCCAATTGTTGTTGGTAGCGTTGACCATTAACAGTTTCGCCCGGTTTCAGAAGCTCATACCAGATTACACCACGCTGATCCCAG
>NC_046657.1:39326408-39341537 GCF_010883055.1 Belonocnema kinseyi
TCTCCGTAAGCTTCGACAAGCATTCGATGAGATTCTATCGCCGATTTACCCAAATGGAAACAGAAAATTAATGCTCCCTGCAAATCGTTGTTTGAAGGCACGAATTTCGACATTTTCAAAGAGCGAAAAAAATCACGATGTCATATGAAACTTGAAATGTTTGGTATTGGATATTGTTGACAGATGACAATACGCCAATTAGCACAAATGGTAAGTTCCGACAGTGCCTACAAGTGCGCCTACTGGCCGCTAGATTCAAAATTGGAATCAAAAAGTAAAATTTTGCTTAAAGTTGCGATTGTTATTTTCTTTTAACTTTTTGTATGGAAATTCCGAAATAATCGTTTTTTCCCACGTATAAAGCATATGTGCGGTAGGCACGCGGAGAGAAAATTTTTTCGGATAAGGGGGCTCATCGATGTTGACAACATTTGGGGGGATGGGGGTGAAAACCAGGCTTTATAAAATATGTAGAAGCTCACTGCTTTCCTCAGATCACTTGATTGCATTATCGAATAATAAAAATTGCATAAAATCCAACTCTAACCAAAAAATGCCTTCGAATTGTTGAGCAGTAACCATCTTAAGCATGTGACAACACAAATAATAATAATTCTAGCTTTAAGAAAGCATCCAGAGGTGACTGCTGTCACCTCTAGCGATCGTGGTCGCTCGTAATTGGATACTTACAACATCATCGTAGCAGGTTTCAAGCATCGTATTAAATTATTTGAATTAACTTATAACATTCTAATCTTATCAGTCACTTGACTTAGTCCTTGGCTGTGGTGTGTAACCAGGTTCACCCTAGTAAAAGTACACTAAAATGTAATAAATAATAACATTTAATAATAATAACATGGGCCTCGGTGGCTCAGTTGGTTAAACACTCGGACTTCACCTTAGAGGTCCAGGGTTTAATCCCTGAGCTGGTACCTTTGGTCATTTTTCTATGTACATTTACCAAGGTGCTAGTGATTCGGAGCCCACCTTAAGCTGTGGGTCTCCCCATCATGTAACTGACTACAACCCAGTCCGTCAATAATAGAGGGTAAAAACCAGAATTCGTCCAATATGTCGGAGCAGACTTCTCTCATCAGATCACTTGATTGCATTATAAAAATGCGTTTGTTATTGATGATATACACCGGGACAGCCCCGTGCAAAACAATCAAATAAAACCCAACTCTAACTAAAAATGCCTTCGACATGTTGGGCAGTAATCATCTTGAGCATGTGGCAACATTTAATAATGACAATTGTATAATGTATTGTTATAATATTTCAGGATCTGCAGTGGATACTGAAAAAGGAGTGCACTAGTCCTGGATTCGATAAGAAGGGAAATATTAGCTATAATACAGAAAGATTTGAATAAGACTGAAGCTGTGATCCATGGAGACATACAAAAATCATTTCTAATAAATTGGAAAGACAATTTTTTCTATCGGACATGACGAAATCCAGAATTCAAAGATTGGCATATTAATTGCAGAAAAAGTTGCAACAAGTAGGGAGATTGTAAAAGAGATTCTTTGAAACTCTGCCTGAGTGACTCGAAGTCTTCTTGCCCTTTAAAGAAACTGAAGATAAACAGGATTTGAGTGCAACAATAGGATCGAATACAGGTAGACCCACTTTAGAATTTACAACAGCCAGTGATCGGACGAAACGAAGGCGGACTAAGGACATGAGATCACAGTTAAGCATGGAAGAATTGTCCCATGCCACCCAAATGAGCCTTCGATCGATGGGAAAGTTGGATGCAGCAAAAGTCGTTGAAGATGTCGCTTTAGGAACTCCTTCAAAAGGTAGAAAATATAGGGCATCATTCAGTTCTATTTTTATAAGTACTCTCTCTCCTGATTCAGCTGTTTCACTAATTGTAGATCAAAAGTTATCAAAAACAGAGTTACAGGGTTTTCAAAATATTATTAAGGGAAACCTTGATCATACTACTGATCGTATTCTGTTGACTCAAATGGAGGTCAGAAAGACTTTATTCGCGGAAAAACTTAAAAATTTAACTTTGATTTGCAAATAAGGTTATGACGGCACCTCAGATCAGAGTAGATAGAAGTGGAAATTCAGTGACGATTACATGGGTGAATTTGATGATGCTAATATTTTTTTACATCCTTCATACCATTACTGCTTGTATCAATTGATACAATAATAAATGCAAAGACTGTTGTGTGGAAAAATCCTAGATCTTCATCCCCTTGTTTTTGTAAAACACTTAGAATTCAATTTCTTCGTGATAATATTGAAAAAACCGTAATTAGAATTAATAATATTTATGAGCAAATGGATAAGCTAGTCCGTTTTGAAAAAATTGTAGATGAGAAAGAAATTTCTGTTTCTTATGAACTTGCTTTGACCAGGCTAGACGGAAAAGTGAGTAATGCAATCACAGGTACTTAATCAACGCTGTGTTGTGATTTATGCCGCTCAACCTCTAAGATAAAGAGAATGTAGAGAAGCGTACAAAAATAGACAAAATGTTTTCGTATGCAGTTAGGTCTAATAATCGATTAACCGAAACCTCGATTAAGTGGGATGATGGTCATGGAGGCTAAAGCGTAGGCTTTGGACCCACTCCGTCGGCTTGCGGGTTTGATTCCCGCCTCGCACTCTGGAAGAGCCTCGGCGGCCCATGCGGTGAAGACTAGCCTAGCAAGGGAGTTATTCATCTCCGGAGAGTCGTGGGAGCGGTACCAGTGAAGAAAAAGGATTTCTCTAAGTACTTAAAGCTGTTGCTCTTGGTGGTTCGGAACCCACCTTAAACTGTAGGTCCTCCTTCTACCACCAAGTAAGTATGTGGGGGGTGTATAAAGGAATAAAAAAGAAGGTTCAAGAAAAATGTAAACCCTTAGGGGACACATTAGAAGCTTCCACTTCGAAACCTGGAATTGATAACACAAACGACAGGGACACTGCTCGACGTTTTTTTGAAAATGCAGATATTTCTGCAACTATAACAGAATTTGAAAACGATTTGATCATTAAATTTCGCGTTATCCGGCAATAATAATAATAAGCTTGTCATTTTTACCTACAGAACAAATGTCAGAAGATGCTTAAGAATCCTGTAATAAATCCATCAACGAATTCTGAGAAGATTTTACCCGGAAGATTTCACGTTTAAAAAGTTTGGAAGACCCTTTTTACGTTTACTACTCACATCTGACACACTCATTTCTAGCCTGCGTAAATCATTCCGTAAATAGTTCAATTTGTTGCTGCCGGAAGCAGCTACAATGTTAATTGTGCCTAATATCGAAATTTTGGAGATTCCCTCTCATGAAATTATCTTTTTCATTAAAAATTAATCTTCTAACTTCTTTGTTGGCGAATTATTTTTCTTCTTTGAAATTTCATTTGTTTTGTTTAAAAATTTACTTAGTTAGTTTGAACTTTGCAGTTTTCTGGAGTTAAAAATTAATTTTTGCAACTTTAAGTTTAAGTACAAACTACAATTTTCAGTTAATAAATAAATAATTAAAAGTAATTTATCAGGTTAAACATTTAACTATTGTGTCAAAAATTCGTTTTTTATTTGTTAAGAATTAATTGTTCGTTAAAAATATGACAAAGGTAACACATCGTTCAATAAGTCCCGAGAATAACCCAGAGATGGAGCTAGTAGTACCAAACTAGCCACGTTTTCCTAGGGTGCGAACCTTCAAATGAAACGTGTAAAAATTTCACGTCGATTGGACCACAAACAGCAGAGTTATCGAGGTTAAAGTATAGTCACTTTGTAATTTGTTTGAAAAATGGAACAAAGCGAGTTTCGCGTGTTGATTAAACATTGTATTTTAATGGGTAAAAACACCGTAGAAGCCCAGCAGTGGCTTGAAAAACGTTACCCGGACTCCCCTCCATCCAAATCAACGATTTGTCGTTGGTATGCTGAGTTTAAACGTGGTCGTACGGACACAAACGATGCGGAACGTTCGAGTAGGCCATTGGAAGCCGTTACACCGGAAAATGTGAGTAAAGTTTTAAAAATGGTAATGAAAAATCGCAAAGTAAAGGTCCGTGAGATTGTAGAAATGACACAGATATCATCTGGTAGCGTATTTATAATCCTTCATGAAAAAGTGAGCATGAAAAAAGTTTTTTTCCAAGTGGGTGCCGCGAATGCTTTCAATGGAACAAAAAAAGCAACGTATCGACGATTCAGAGAGCTGTTTATCGCTATTTACTCGCAATAAAAAGGATTTCCTGCGTCGATACGTGACCATGGATGAAACATGGATACATCATTTCATTTCGGAGTCGAAGCGGCAATCATCTGAGTGGCGCAAGGCTGGCGAAAGCCGCCCAAAGCATCCAAAAACGCAGGAGTCTGCTGGCAAAGTCATGGCTTCTGTTTTTTGGGATACACATGGCGTCATTTTCATTGACTACCTGGACAAACGTAAATCGATCAATAGTGATTATTATATTGACTTGTTGGTACGTTTGAAGGAGGAGATCGCAGCAAAACGACCGCACATGAAGAAGAAAGAAATCCTTCTTCACCAAGACAATGCACCATGCCACAATTCCATGAAATCGATGGCAAAAATCAACGAGTTGGGCTTTGATTTGCTTCCCCATCCCCCGTATTCTTCAGATTTAGCCCCTAGCAACTACTGGCTCTTTGCTGATCTCAAAAAAATTCTCCAGGGAAAAAAATTTGGCTCGAATGAGGAGGTCATTGCCGAAACTGAAGCCTATTTTGAAGCAAAGGATAAATCTTTCTATAAACATGGTATAGAAATGTTGGAAAGGCGTTGGAAAGATTGTATCACTCTAAAAGGAGATTATGTTTATGAATAAAAATGATTTTTGAAAAAAAAGTTGTTTTCGTTGTTATTCTCGGGACTTATTGAACGATGTGTTATGCAGCACTAAATTTCAATCATTTTATCCCAAAAAATCTGATCCCTCACGTCTATTTACGTGAGGTAAATTCAATTTTACTCTTTGCAATAGGTTAAATGGTTCTAACGTAATTCGGGATTTTAAAACCGAAATAAATGTTAAGAACAGATAGATCATCCATCATAAGATCAGGAAGGGTCGGATTCTGGCTCGTGCATTTTAGATTTTCTTTTATTTTCTTTTATTTATATTTTTATTTTCTTTAAATATCTTGCTTTAAACAAAAGGATACGAACTGTCTAAATTATTAGGAAATTTAATAATAGTATTTCTTAATATTTTTAAGGCGATTGCTTCGGTTGTTTATTTAATTTTTTTACAAATCGCGTAAATTGCGTTCACAATCAAATAAATTCTGATGGTCTTTTCAATAGAACTTATCAACCCGTGGCTTTAATATATTTTCTTAAAAATTATTTGACAGTCTCCAGAACTATATAGAAATTTCTATTCAAAAGTATCGCTCGGGTTTCGAAATACTTTTTGATGGAATTTAGGAGACTTTTTCTAGAGACTATGTTTTTAAAACTTAATTTACTTTTATTCTATTACCTAACCAAATTTCCTCAACTTTCTGCAGAGTTTTCTCTATATCCAAGAGTCATAAAATAGTCACTTAAAATTTAAGAGATTTTTTTTTCGTGTAATAACATCTTGTTATGATTAGAATATAATAATTCATGACTTTTAGTGTGATCGAAATTTGAATTTTGGTTTTTTTTTCAAAGCCGAAGCAATTTCAAGAAAAGCGAATCCTACGTCACCAAATTACAGCTGTCAAAGATTTGACCTATAATCCTAAAAAAATCTGTATACAAATTCGGAAAAGCGATGACACTGATTGCAAAAGTTTCGTGACTGGTCTGTTTTTTGAAGAAGGTTATAAACATATTTTTTTAGAGCACTCAGCGGTGATGATTCATCAGTTATAGCAGACAATATACAAACTTGCCGTGTAAAAAACAGCGTCTCTGAAACTCAAAAGATTGTCAAAACATTGACCCTTATAGAAACTTCATACAACACATCGACAAATTTGAGGCTCGGACACAAAAAGACCACGAGTACAGTGCACTCCTCAAAATCTGATGGACAACAAGAATATTCATTACGAACATTGTAAATCAAATATTTTCCTATTGCATTGAGCAGTTTCTCCTTGAATTCAAAAAGATGAAGGTTGTCTATATCCTGGTCTTATCTTCGGCGTTCATTTTCAGTTGTATTGGTAAATATAATAATATAATATTTCTATAATTATAAGAAAATTTCTTTAAGCTTCACGCTACGCTGAAAAGTACACTCAAAGGTGTCCCACATGTTAGCGTAAACATATGGTTTATTACCAGATGTGTAAAGTTACTCTAGCGTACCTTGTAAACGAAATGGTTACGTAGTTGCGTGGCGGTAAAGTGACCTCATAGTTCTGAGTTAAAGCGGCGAACCTACAGTAAGCCCGTCCAGAATAAGCCAGCCTAAATGCGAGAGTGGTTCAGTTTCGCGATGGCGCAAAAGCGTTTTTAGCAATGGCTCTCTATCGCAAACGCGGAATTCCTGAAGCTTCCGCGCTAAAGCGAATCTGGTTACTTTCATTTAGGCCATCTTATTATGAAAAGGCACTCCTCTTAGGTTTATACTCATTCCTATTTATTTATTTGTATTGATTCATTGGTAAAAAATGTCAACCTAAAAGTTTTATTTAGAAACGGGGCGTACAATTTTTCGTTTTTTTAAACATTTCACAAATTTTGTCGACTTTTTTTTCAAAACATATATTTTTAACTCAAAATATAGCAAATCTTTTTTTGCTTTATAATTGATTTTTTTTAGTAAAAAATTCAATTATTCCGGGTTGTAAATTTTAAAAATATTTTCATCGAATTCGTCTTTTATAGCTTAAAAACAGAACATTTTCAATGAAATTTTTTTCTTTATTCATTGAAACAAGTTTCTTGATTAAAAATTATACCATGTTGTTGAATACTTATATTTTTGTCATGAATTCAACAAATTCTCTTGATAATTAAAATACTTTTTGATGAAAATATCAACTATTATACTTTTGGTACAGAATTAATTTTTTCCAATAATTGATCAGCTTGGTTAACAATTTAAACCATCAAAATAAACTTCCATATCACTGCCCTTCAAACTCAACTCAATTCTTAATTAAGCATGTGTCATTATTTCTGCAACAAAGAAGTTGTTTATAGAAAAAAGCAGAAAAAGCGCGCAATCATCTTTTTTAAATATCTGTCAAGAGATGCTTCATTTAAGGGCCAAGATTAGGAATTAAAGCAAATAAACAGCTTCATATTTTAAAGTTGTATTCTTGGTACATTAGAAAAGCGTTGGTGTATAATACTTCCTTTATAGAAACAAAGTGACATTTAAAACTTTTGAGATTCCAAATTTTAAATTCGAACATTTCAAACATTATTTTAATTTAAACATTATTATTTAACATTAAACAAACATCATTAAATATTTAACTTTTACTCATTATTTATATTTTTTTAATAACTATATTAAACATTTAAATAAGTAAAAAACTCTTGTACTTTCAAGAAAATTGCTATGTTATTTTCAGATTTTTTAATTCAATTATTAGATAAATAAATTATTTTTGAGATATCTGCATGAAATTTAAAATAAAATCTATAAAAGTTGACATGACTTATTTAATAAGTGGCATAAGAACGTTTAAGTTTTAATATTTAATTTATTTACCTGAATAACATATTAGTGTGATGTATAAACTCTACAGCTTCATTTAAATATTCAAATTGTAGTTTTCAGTGTTCACCGTGTCTGTGAAAACATATTATTCATAATTAAGTAAATCTATCGTAGTTTTCAAAAATTAAGAACATTGATATGTTTTATACTTTCATATTCTTGAAAGGAAAGCATTCAATTTTCCTTTTCAATCTGTATTCTTAACAAAAACTGTAATACACAAATTATATTTTAAAAATAAAATATTTTAAATAAACATAATTAGATCAAATATAATGAAATTGATAGACGTGTTTAATCAAAATAGACTGACTTCCAAACAGTACTATCTTTAAACAGAAGATAAGAATTTGTAACAAAATACTGAACTTTTAAACCAAAAAAGATTTATCAGTCATAAAAGAAAACAAATGTCAGCTGAATTAGAACTTTAGGGAATTAATAATTTTGGATACAAAATAAACTATTAGAAAAAAACATTTATTTTTTTAATTTGTTTATTCAGCTCTTTTTACAGATATAGAAACACATAATTTTGGTAAGATTCTCCAGAAAAGTAACCAAATTTAAATATTTAATGTGTCGGAAAAGTATCGCATTATTATTTTTAGGGACATAAAAAAATTTGGTGAAAATTCGAATAAGTGGAAAGGACATTTAGAAATTTTAGAGGTTCAGCAGATACATTTAAACATTTTTAGAACTATGCATTAAAAAAAGTTTAAAAAATTTTCAAATCTTCCAAAATTTGTTAATAACGTTTTGAATGTTCTTCATACATTAAATTTACAAAACAATAGGTCATTAAAAATGTTTCTTGGTATGTTAGGATTTTTATTTTTTTTTTAAGCCATTCTAACTTCTTAAAAAGCTGTTGAAATTTTTTTTCATCCTTTGAAAATTTATATATTTTTTTAAGTTTTGGGAATCTTATATGCCAGTTATTTTTTAACCATTTCCAAAATCACTTAAAAATGTTCAACTTTTATTTAAAGTAAGATAATAGTTTTCAGAAAAAGCCCAACTTTTTCTGAAAATTGAACTTCTTGTCCTCTTTTCAATTGAAGTCGGTTGATATTTATTTTAATTTAGCAAAAATAATTGTTTAAACTAATTACTAATGCTTGAACAATCTATTGTTATTTTTTCGTGAATTTCTGTTCAAATTAATATGAATATTTATTATTTGTTCCTAACTAGGATCAATCATCCACACACTATGAGTGATGAACCTTGACAGCCCTTTAAACCCCCTTTAAACTTACCTAGTTTTTGGAAGACCCCTAAGAAAAAAGTCACGTAATTAACAAAAATAGGCAGCTGCTAGGTTTCCTTTCGAACATTTTATCCTTTTAGTTACAAATTTGATTATTTCTTTAAAAATTCAACTGTTATGTTGAAAAATTGTCTCGCGTGGTTAAAAATACAACTATTTTTGTAGAAAATCTATTTTTTGTTTATAACTTATATTTCTGTATTGAAAATTCACTGAAACATTTCTTTAAATTAAAATTCTTCCTTCTTAAAGAAAAAGCCAACTGTTTTTTTGAAAGTTATTTTTCTTTTTTTTTTCTTAAAGATGTAACTTTTTTGTTGACTAGCGTGAGGTAATAATATTGGGTCGATAGAATGACGGTGTTGATCTACTAGTCATGATATGGTACTTAGTTTTTATTAAAAAACAAGCTTTCGCTTGGTGACACCAAGCCTTATTAGGGATACATATGGAAGTAAAACTAGTTACCTAGTGGAAAATTTTTTTTAAAGATGTGTTGGTTAAAAATGTTTGGGAAAGATGTTCTATGTGATTATGTGTGTTATTCTACTAACATTTGTCGTTATAATACTCATTTAAGATAACCATTATTGGAGTTTGGTTACGTGACTCTTATTTATAAAGGTGAGGTTCAGAAAAACTTTTTAAAAAATATATATTATTGTTTTGTTAATTAAATAAGATAACAGAAGTGCAATACTCCCTCCAGGACATGCAGTACATTTTAGTGTTAAAAATAAATAAAATTGTGGGCAGCACTCCTCATAACCATGACTGCATGTCCAGGAGTGAGGCTATATTCGTCGTTATGTGGAGAGCGAGTATTCTATGTTCGCCAGAGCCACCTATATGGAAGTTGGAAAAATTAAAGATATAGCGGGAAAAATTTGATTTTATAACATAGAAAATATACATATTTTAAACGTTGTTAGTCGATAGAATTAAACTACGGTATATATCGCAGAGGAAATGTATGTAGGAACGTTTGTTGACAGAGTTTTGATGTTTCACAATTTGGAACATTTCTTTGAAAGTGCGTTTTTTATAATTATTTTCGGTGCGCAAAATTTTAGCTTTAAAAAAGTCAAATTGGTGGTCTAAAGTGTACGAGTGTGAAACCAGAGCAGTGCCTCTAGAATCTTTTTTACAGTCTTTCTTATGTTCTCTAATTCTATCCTTAAAATGTCGTTCAGTTTGGCCGACATATACACATCTGCACTCACATGGAATGCTGTAAATAATATGGGTTTTTTTCTATACTGGGGTTATATCTTTATTTTATTGGTATATTTTTTGGTGAAGCTGCTTGGGTAACCGTTATTCTTTATTGTATTTTCGACGATTTTAAGATTTTGTGCTTTAAATTTCGTATCTGAGAGTGTGACGGCTCTATCTACTAGACTGTTCATAACAGAAATCTTATCTTTAGTTGCTATGTGAGAATCGAAACTAACGTATCTCCCTGACCATGTTTCTTTTCGAGACCAGTTGGTTATAATTTTACTGTAGTTCTTGTGTAAAGTGATGTCTAAATAGTTTATTGAGTTGTTTTTTTTCTATTTCGACAGTGAACTGTAATCTAGGATGGTAGGAATTAAAAGGGTTAAGTAGGATGTCAATTTTGTCATCAGAGACACACGTCAAAATGTCATCGACGTATCGGAAATAGAAGATTAATTTAAAAGGTAGTTCTTTTAGCATATATTTTTCGAGTCCTTCCATTACTAAATCAGAAATTATACCGCAGAGAGGGGATCCCATGGGGGTACCAAAGATTTGTTTGTAATATCGATTTTGGAATATGCAGTATGCGTTGTCTAAACAAAATTCTATTAATTCTAAAAATTGTTGAATTGAAATGTTGGTGTGTTCTCTGATTTTAAACCAGCTAGTTTTTATATTTTTTAAAACGAGTTCTTTAGGAATATTTGTGAATAAGGAATTGGGGTCTAGAGAAAAGATTTTGTAATTTATAGGGATTTGAATATTTTTATTTTTTCAATGAGATCCCAACTATTTTTAATGTTTGATGATGTTTTCCCAATTACTAATTGAATGAATTTTCCAATATATTTCGAAATGTTATAGATAGGTGATCCGATGAAGGAGCAATATCATTGTAGCTTTTAAGGAATTTAGCTGTATCTGAATTTATAAAACCGAGTTTCAAGAGTTTGGAGATATTTTTATTCAGTTCCCTTTGTATTTTTTGTGTCGGATCTTTAGTTAATTTAGTGTATGTTTTAGTATCAAGTAATAGAGTTTCACATTTTTTAGTATAATCTGTTTTGTTCAGGACAACGGAATTATTACCTTTATCAGATTTCGTGACAAATATGTCCTTGTTTTGCTGCAATAATTCATTTGTTTTAGTTCCGAGAATTTCAAGTTCAGGTTTCATATTGTTACTGTAATTTTTATTAAGGTATTTTTGTAAGTTACTAGAGATTTTAGATCTAAGTTCGGTTCTTTTTTCATCAGGAATTAAATCAATTTTGTTTTCTATGCATGCAAGAGTTTCTTCAACGATAGATCCTTTGTCTTTAGCAGAAATGTAAAATTTTTCTCCTGAGCTTAAAAAATAACCTACATCTTTAGGAATTTCTGTTTCAGTAAGATTGATGAGCCATTTTTTGTTTGGTCGCTTTTTGGAGTTGATGACATAGTATTTGTTTGTGAGCTATTCAAATTTCTTTTTATTTTTTTTTCTTTCAATTATATCAATAAGAAACAATTTCCTTCACATGATTTTATTGCCTCAATTTAATTTGGTATTTGGAATTGTCCATGGGATATATAAAATGAACTCAGGTTCCAATGCTCTCAAACTATTTTGAATTTTCTTAACTCACCTATTTTAAATAAATAAAAATTTATTGATAATTTAGCTTTTAGACCGGCAATACGGTTTGTTAAAGATAATCCTAATGTAATATTTCTTAAAGCAGACAAAGGCAATTTTACGGTTGCAATTGACAGATCACAGAAAGTTATATATTTCTTCTATTAACCTTGAAGATTTAAAAGCAAATTCTATCGTAATTCCTAAAGCATATGGACTACCAAAAATACACAAAGAAGGAAATCCTTTGAGGTTAATAATCTCAGCCATGAATAGTCCCACGGCTAAATTGGCTAAATTTCTTTCAGAACCCTTAAGATTAATAACTGGAAAAACACAATATCATGTTAAAGGCAGTTGGGATTTTGTGAATTCTATTAAAAATTTTAAAATGCCTAAACATCATATTCTGGCTTCCTTAGATGTTGTGAATAAAAATAAATAAAGTTTGATAGCTTCTAACACTAATATTCCCAGAGATTAGCTATGGGTTCTTCATTGTCTCCGGTAATCGTTGCTATAGTAATGGAAACACTTGAATTAGATTGTTTAACTTCACTTAATTTCGACGTACCTTTCTATAAAATATACGTTGACGATATTTTTATGGTCATCCCTAAATGTAAATTACACGAAGTTTTAGACATTTTTAATAGTTATTATTTTAATCTGAAATTTACTTTTGAAAAAGAGGCAAACCACACTCTTAATTTTTTAGACATTTCAGTGAACAGAACTAATAATGACACTCTTCTAACAAGTAAATATCACAAAGAAACTTGGTCAGTCAGATACTTACATTTCTTATCTCAACATCCTTGGTCTCAGAAAAAAGGAATGATTTTTGGACTTATTGACAGGGCGATTAAATTATCCTCTTCACAATTTAGAAAACAGAATATTGAGTTATTAAGACAATTTTTGACGGAAAATGCATATCCATTTAATGTAATCAATAAATTAATTAAAACCGGGATTGATAATATTTATAACTCTAATAAAAAAAAGAAGCACAATCATCTAAATCTTTTACGGTCATCTCTTATATTTCTGGCATCACTGATTAACAAGCTTCTATTTCAAAGCAAAAAAATATTAAAGTCATCTTCAGACCAATTAAACTTTTTTTTAAACTTATGCCCATCACCTAAGGACAAAACAGGCGTTTTTCCACAAAAGAAATATTGTTTATTGTTTGGACTGCTTATTCTGTGACGGATGTAATATCGGATATACTGGTAGACCTTTAATTAATAGAATCAAAGAACATCAACGTCGGAATTTGAATAGTGATAATATCACTGCACTAGAAAAAAATATAATTGAAGCAAGTCATGATTTTGATTTTAAATACCCAAAAGTTTTAGCCTAGGAAAAAAATATGATTAAACGTCGTACTATCGAATCCTTTCACATCAACGAATAAACAAAATCTGTTAATCTTAGGTTTGATAATTCTAAACTACCTGCCTTTTAAAGTCTTTTATGCAAAAAATAATTTTATTTCCCATTTTTAACGACTTCATATTTTTTACAATTTTGAATTTAGCGCCTATATTACGACTGATTTTTGACGACTTTATGAATGACCTTACCTAAACTTTAATTATGACTTTGTGAACGTTTATTAAGACTTGTCAGTTGAAGGTTTTTGTCTATCAAAGCTCGTTTTAACCTTATAAGTTTGTTAAACAAACTATTACAATGTAAAACAAATTTTATTGTAAACCTTTTTTTGTTCACTCTTATAAATCCATCATGCAGGTTCATATTAATCCTTTTTTTGCTAACTTCATTTTATTAAAACAAGTTCAGGATAAGGCAATCGATGGATAACGAGTTGAATTCCAGAATTGGAGAACAATATTTTATTTTCTTCTTTCATCTACCAAGATACTTAATGAAATGTTTTCAGGTAATAATTTTGCCTCACCATTGTTTTATAATTATTCTTTGCTATGTTAACTCTGTCACTCAATTGTTCGTTTTCTGAATTATTTGGATATTCTTCTTAAATGTCTAACTCTATTTACGGTAATAAAATAATTTTTGAATTTAGGCTGGCAAAGGAACCACATCGGGCTTGAAACGTTTCCATTTCTAGTTTTGACGATCAAGATTTGTTCTTTTTATTCAATGACCTCAATTCCGAAAAATTATCCAACCAACAATTTAAGAGGTCGAAACTAAACAAAATGATTTATCAAAATTGTTTGATTAATTTTATTTGAAGAAAAAATTTTTAATAGAAATTATTACTTGAATATTACTGATAAATTAATGATTATTAAATTTATTATTAATTATTTATTAATAATTGCTGGTAAATATTTCACTAGACCAACAGTAATAATTTTTATTTCAAAAACATTGAAAAGAAATTATTTAAACAAATTCCTTTTGTTTAAATAATTGAAAATAAATGACCTAACGTTAATAAATATTCCACTAGACCAATAGTAATAATTTTAGGGAAAAAAAGAAAGAAAAAAATTGTTCAAACAAATTTCATTTGTTTAAACAATTAAAAATTAATGAACTAATGTTATTGAATATTCCACTAGACTAACAGTAATAATTTTGAGGAAAAAATAATAAATTTTGGGACAGAAATATTTTAACAAATTTCATTTGTTTAAACAATTAAAAATTAATTAGCTTATGATAATAAATATTCCATCAGACCAATATTAATAATTTTAAGTAGAAAAAGACCAGAATACAGTGCTCACAATGTCGATTTATTAAATAATTGACATTTTTTATTTTAAGGGTAGTTTTCAGGCACTCGTTGGGGTGTGTTAGGGGCGTGAAACCCATATATATCATACGTGAAATTCTTCGTTGTTTAAATCTCTATAGGCTTCCGTACGTTCCCGTCACATTTTTTTAAACCTTAAAAAATTATTCCAAAAACTCAAAAAGTGATTTTTCCTCATGATTTTTACACGGGCAACTTCAGGTCAAAACCGGCACCTGTTAAAATCGAAAAATTAAAAATTAAAAAATTAGGAAATTTTTTTTCGGAATGTACTTTAACATTATATTATTATATAATATTTTTCCGTTGAACAACTATTGTATTTTCATCCATTTTATTTTTTATTTTTATTTTCACGAGTAAAATAAAAATAACGCTTTCTATAAAATTGTGTTTTATAAACAATTGATATATTTTTGTGTAATGCCACATGTAAGGTCACTTCCTAAACCTTTTCCCAACGTCTCGTGGGGAGAGGGAGGCACCTTTGTGATTGGCCGAAGAAATATTATTGGTTGAATCCCTGTCCAATGGTTTGAACTTGAAATGGAATTTTTTATCATTTATTATTATTAT
>NC_046657.1:39341637-39353682 GCF_010883055.1 Belonocnema kinseyi
TTGATTTGAATTTTCGATTTTTCAAGAAGATTCAAAAATTTATTTTGATAATTTTGTAGGGTATTTAAGAAGCTATATTTTTGTTGTGCTACAATTCTCGCAATTATTTCTCTTACCCAAAAAAGTCGCATGAAGATTTTTTTTTGAATATTGTGAACAACCGTACGAAATATTCTCGAGTCTTAAAAAAGGACCTTTGATTTAAGATACTGAGGGATCAGGCAAAAGTCCCCGAAAGTGACGTAGCCTTAATATAAAACTCGATTTTACAAGGTTAGTTACACCAGCCCCCACCCTCTCTTAATTTTTGGGTTTCCTGTAACTCACTGAATTGCGCCCCAAATGCGCTCAATTGCGCCGCCGATTAAAATTTTTGCACCACAAAACTGTCGAAATTATATCATGTGTTACGTGGGCGGGCCGCGTAACTCTACGCCCCTGCCCTATTTGAAAACTCTAAATTTGAATCACATGATTTTGATGATCTTCAAATGCGCTCAAATGCGCCACCACTAAAAAATTTTGCTCTAGCTAATTAACAAAGATATCATATTTTGGAGGAGAGGCCAGTGTAACGCCGGTGTTAAATCCTTAACAGTGAAGAAGTGACTTTCCTATAGGGTTTCAGATGCGCTTATACGCGCCGCTTTCGAAATCGGCAAGAAACCATAATCAACCGCCTCATTACCACTTATTACGATCCTCTATCCGATGATATTTTCGTATGAATGAAATTAACACCGTTAACTGCAAAATAAATGAAGCCGAGAAAATCGATGAAAACTGTTCGAATATTCACCCGCGTGTATTCAGAAACTAGTTTAAATTTGGAGCCTAGTTTGGTGGCCGTAAAATTGTAATGTATAATTCTCTACTCACACCCACTGCCCTGTACGTTCGCGAAACCTGGAGATACTAATTAAAGAATGAGAGTAAAACTAAAGCGGTTGGCATACAATTCCTGCACAATGTACGCGGTAAAACGCTAATGGGTATAGTCATGAGGGGATTCGCTAAGAATGTAATAATTATTTATTTAATACTTGGCTAGCGTAGATCGACGATCAACATCAAAATCGGTTGGATTAAATTTGAAGAATTTTGTATATATCAGCAGTCTTTTTACAGAATCATCAGGAGCGCCTGGAAACAACTGGAACCTACCTTCTCCTGAATCTAATGAGTTGACTGATAGGGATATAGCAACTCTATTCCATGATTGGAAATATAATGAATATACATATGGCGATGAGTTTGGACAACATATGCCTATACCTCCGTCTCCTGCACCACATACTAACCAGAATTATCAACATATACCAAGCCAACACCGTGAGTTCAAAACTTAAACATTTTGTAAAAAATTAAAAGAAGTTTTGACAGAAAATGGTTTTCTTTGTTTGAAAAATTATTTTTCAAAGAAAAATCCAAGTATTTAATTTTCCGTCATAGATGTATATTTTTTAGTTACACAATTAAACTACTTGCATGAAATTCTATTTAGTTTATAAAAAATTTATTTCCTGCTGGAGGGTTTTTTATTTCAATTGAAAATAGTTGGATTAAAAATTAAAATAGATTTTTTTAAATTAGTTTTTTCTTATTGATGTTAAAAAATTATGGTGATTACAATTCAGTTTTTTTTAGAGATAGATCAGTTGAGTGATAAATTCATCTCTTCAGTTAAAAATCTAATTATTTCGTGTAGACTGTTTTTGTTCTTAGTTAACTTTTTAGGTTGGAGATTGATATTTTTTAATTAAAAGGTTAATTATTCATTTTTTTTATAATTTCACGATTTATTAAGAAATTCAAAAATTTGTTTCTAATTTGTTTCTCATTATTATTTGATCAAAACATTTATTTAAGTTAACCCGGCTTTCTGTTTCTATTTCATTTTTTATATTGAGTTAATCGACCCAATTTGCACCTTACTTCGCTGACATCCATATCCAGCCTGATCTTCCATGGTGGATTACGATTCCTTGCTGAGACAAAAACTGCATTTACAGGCCTAGATTTCAGGCCCAACGTTCTAACGGTGTCACAGCTGCACATCATGCAAGAGTTTGCACCTCTTACGCAGTTTGTCCTACGTTTAAATACGTAGATAAAACCTATCTATCGCATTAATAAAATTCCTTTCAGGGTGCTTTAGTTTTTCTGGGATTTCCTATCCACATCATCGTTATTAATATTCTTTGCCTAGCTCCTATGCCTTCGGCATCAATCAAGTCTTCGTTTTCCATATCTTCCAAGGAAAGTTCATAAATAGGAAGCTGCTGCTTCACTTTCATTTTGATAACAGCTATTTCAACAGTCGAAAGCAGTCTGTTTACAGATATTAGGCGTTTTTGATCTGCCAGATTTTGCTCATTTATTTTTGTGGCTAGCTCTGGGTGTTTAAGTAGGAAGAATCTATGATGTTCTTTCCTTACAATTTGCCCACATTTCTCTGACAAAAAATAAAGGCGCATAACATCTCTGTTCATGTAGCATGTCCATTTTCGTCACTTTTTTGCTTGCTGAACCTCTGCTTCTACCTCTGGTTGGATAAGGCCATCCATCTCTGGAGGACGAGGTGGTGTTGGCTCATCAACAGGTTGAGGAAGAACATCAATTGCTCCTTCTTGACCGTTTGATGCGACCTCCTCTTACTGATAATGTGCAGCAAATTTTGTTCTTAAATTGTAACTTTTTCCATTTTTATTCAAAACTTATTGCGAAATAGTCAAAATTAAATACGCCAGCTGATCGGAATTGTCGGTAGCGTTGGTGTCTGATATCTCATTGCCTTCAATGCCGCTGTGTCCATACATCCAAAGCAGAGTAACTCAGTTTTGCATCGCTAGCTAATTCAGTGCTTCATAGCAGTCTTATTCTCGCAGTTTGGTGGTCATTTTTTAAAATTAAGGCCAGCTTAACAGCCCTGCTGTCTGACTAGTCTGTTCTTTTGTTGCCATACTCATTTGCCTTGTAGGCTCTCGAGTTCTCTTTGTATTTTTAGAGTTATCTATAAACCAATTGTCTTCATCACTGGGCAGATGCGCTTCACTGTTGGGCCATTCTTCTCTTATGAATAGGCTTACTTGATAATTCTTGTCGAAGAGTTAGCGACGAGTGGACGTTTTGGCCCTGAGCATTCTCAGTGTCGCCCTCCTCGCGATGTCCATTGGTACCTGCACTACTGTCGAGATACTATCATCGTTTACAATATTTAATCTCAATGCCGGTCTTAATGATTATACAGAAAAGCGAGGAACCTATTGGTACCACCAAATCCATTGTGGGTTTTGAATTCCAGGCACCAGTCTATAGTGGAAAGAAAATGCAAAAAAAGTATCAAATTGCGCACTAAACTAGAAACTGGCGGAATGCATTATTTTTCTGCGCGAATTGACAGTTTGGCACATTATCTCCAATAATTCCATTATCGTTTTCGGACCACTTAAATTTCCTCATTTTTTCAGTTTTTGGGTATTTTGTATCTATAGTACACCTAAAATATCCGAAAAGCGATAATGGAATTATCGACGATAATGTCCTGAAGTGTCAATTCGCCCAAATAAATATATTCCGGGATTTTCCAGTTTCAAGCCTCAGCTTTTCCCTATAATTCTCCTAAATAACCATAGAGTGAGAACTTTCTTCTTATGCTTGTTTTATAGCTGCAGGTTTTATGACCGTTTCTTACTCAGAATGACACCTAGATATTTTGCTCCCTCTTTGATTTCTAGATTTTGTCCTTCCCGTTGCAATATACTCTTTGTTCCCTAATTATACCTTCTGGTGCATATAAAACGCGTTTGTCTTACTCGAATTCGCAGATAATCCAGTATCCCGCATAGCCTATAACTTGGCACACATGTAGCAGATCCATTCCATGATTTGAACAGGCCGAGAGGCTGGTCACTGAGAAATCCCCGTCGGAAAGACTCGCAACTTTGTCGGGAACACTCCGGAGATTTGTTTCGAGTACCGGGCGATTAACTTTTCGAAGGAGTCTCGTGGTAAGTCACAAGAAATCTAAAGTTACTCTAAGGGCGGTCTCTAAGAAATCTTCGTTATTCCCGTGACACTCATCATTAGTCTGAGTTTCTGATTTCTTAGTGACCGGCCCCTCGGATCAGGCACACCGTATACATTCATGGCCGCCTTGATTAATTTTACAGAGGTATACTTGAAGAGTCCTTCAATATTGGAAGGCCTTTATGCTTCATTTGTTATTCAATCAGGTTTACTGCTCCGCTTATAGCTATGCCGGCCAAGTGATCAGCCCTATAAGAGGGTTCTTTCTTTTAAAGTGACTTACCCCACAAAACCATAATGCGGATACACCTATCCACTAGTCTTTTCACTGTTTTTAGCAAAAAAGATGTGAGGCTTCCAATATTTCATTAGAGTACGTACCCCCACTTATGAGTGCCTGCTAAATAAAAAGTAAGCCGATCCCATCACTAGCCTTCCTATGCCTTTAAGATCCGCGACTATCACCATCAGGTCAGTCGAAAATAACTCAAGCAGCGGGATAGCGTTGACTTTCTTCGCCAATATGCAAGGTAGACACGAAGCAGTCATTAAGGTATGCTACCAAATTTCCTGTGCCCAGACATGCTCCTCAAATGCCCAAGAGCAAGAATTCTTGCCCGAGAGTCCGGAATTTCAACAAATAGAAGACGCGTTATACCTCTTTTAATGTCCTTTTTCTGGGACCTATCATGACTGATGATTCGCCAGGCTGCTCTTTAAGTGCGGGGTGGAATCCCTCCAACCGCCGGGAATTATAGGCGGGTCTTCTAGTTTACCCGGCAACATTTCCGTTGCTCGCACCATCTTTTGGAACAAATTAACTCGAACCACCTCAAGGGCTGCACCTTTCTAAGTCCTTAACTCGAGCACAGTCTTATGCAGCCAAGCATTAGTCGCTTGGTCTGCTGCAACAAAAAACCACTTTCTCTGTTCTGGATCCTAGTCATGTTTATCGGCGATCTGATCGCCGATACTCTGGAACCTACAGCTGCTCTACTAGCCTAGTGCGCCTATCGCTTCAGTGTTTTTTAGGAAACCGTTGATGCGTTTCTTCTATTTTAAGGTACTTATTGGCTACTCCTGTTTCGATACACTCATTCACAAAGAACGTCAATCCCTCAGCTTTCCGGAGAGTTGAGAGGACAGCGGCCTCCTGAGCTTGACACGTTTAAGAGACAGACTGGAAGGAAAGGTTTTGTCACCATCTTTTCTCCTTCTTCCTTTTGTTTTTCATTTGCGTGATCTGTTTTGTTCCCACGATTAGCTAGGGAAATAAAAGGTCCACTCCTGAGAAACCCTGCATGCAGGTGTAGGACTAATTGTTTGCGGAGACCGTGCGGTGTCCCCGAGGGGCCGTTAGGATACTTTTGTAAGCCCTAGGCCCCAAAGCCTTACCACAGCCCCTAAGAGAGTAATTTCTTTCACTTTTTGCTGCAAAATCTTTTTACATAAAAAAATTTCATTGTAGTTAAAAAGTTCATCCCTTTTATTTGGTTTAGAATTTATCATTTAATGGCCCTGATTAAAAGTTATATTACTTGTTTTGAAATTAATCTGCTTTGTAGATTTTTCGTTTGGAAATATTTAAAAAAATATTCAAATTAAACAAATGGTATTGACATTTTCAGAATTCACTTAAAATGGAATTTTTAAAAAATATAAATCGCTTCATTTTTCCCATGAATTAGAAGATAATTTTTATTTCCTTCAAATCTGTCAAATCTATCTATCTTTTGAAAGATTTATCAAATTGAGTTCGCATTTCATGCACTTCTGAAGATCGTTTGAAAATCCATTTTTCAAACTGTAATCTGATTCTATTTTTAGTTGAAAATGCGAATTAAATGTTTGGTGTGGAAGTTCTTCTCTTAAGTTTAAAATTCAACTGATTGCTAAGATATTTGACTTTTCACCAATTTTTTTTGTTTTAAAGTAATTTTTCTATATCAAAATTTAGCAGTTTATAGTCCGTTTTCAAGAGTATACAATTTAGCTTTTCACTCTTGAATACACTTTGATGACAAGGTTTTTTGTAAATATTATTGAAGTGGTTGGTTTTTAATACTAAAAGTATGGTGACAGTCATATCCGAATTGCTTGTTAATGATTATTGATTTCTTGTGTACTTCATACGAGTGGATGTTTCAGTGATATATGTGAACCTTTCAATGACAGTGCTTTTCCTCTGTCAGTGACAACTTGGTTAGCAGTATGCTAATGAATATATAGAAGCTATTATAAACTAGAAAGTAAATAAATAATTTAAGCATTGTGATTAAAGCAAAGTTTATTAACGGTTAAGCAATTATAACTTAGTACAAAACAGGATAATTTAAAAAATAAGATTGTTCGACGAAAATGGAAATTCATCTGCTCAAATTCTGGCTGCTTAACTAGCAGGTTACTAGAACATAATCAAAAATGTATTTTCTAACAAATTGCCGATTTCGTGCCATGTTAAATAAAGGTTTCGATTATTTTATATAAGCTAATGGCTATGCTAGTGATTTTTTTTACAAATTCTTTGACTGGTTTATATTATTTCTTATCATGAATCGTTATAAAAAACCTTTTCCCTCCAGATACCACACACCGCAACAAGAATTCTCTGACCAGGCCCTATCAAGTTAATGGTAGGAATATGAAGAAGCATAGCGCTAACAGTTGGCCGGAACTTGAAATAAAGTATTCAAATTAGGGTTAACATCACCACCTATCTCAGCCAAAACATTTACAGGAAGATCATTCACCTCTCATTAAGGCAACAACACGGAAAGCACTATTTTTGTGTTGAACAAATTTCGTGAAACACGTAAATAATCTTTCGCCCGAGAATGCACAAAGCTTACTAGATAACTGCTTTTATCGATTTCTCAATAGGCTATTTTCGTCAAGAGCGGATTTTACACTGCTTCTAATAACAAGAAATCCTGTATTTTGTCTTTCGGAAATTGTTGATGCTTTACTGTATTCCGCGAATTGCACTATGCTTAAAATAATAATCATAATTTTTCATATTCGTCGATTAGAGGTGAGAGAGCCTGCCTCTGACTGACATTTTGACTTGTCCAAATGACAAGGCTCCATCTCGGTAGAACCAAATAAAAAGGTTCCCTACTTCATAGGGCGTTGGTGTTCTCAATACTATTTATATGGCATTCTTAAGCTTCCATATTTCGCCACCCGAGATGACACCTTCTTATTTCGTCCTACCGAGATGGCGCCATGTCATTTGGGCACGTCGATTTCAACTCCTTATTATGCAAGAAATTCGTTTTGACTGGCGACAATTTACAGAATAGTTTCTACTTCCGGAGCACTCTTTTTACTTTTAACTCTCCCTACGTGAGAGACGCGCTTCTAGTTGGCCCCACTGGCTTTTTTTGGCTTTTTAATGTCTTTTATAAACTGCTTTGAATATTATTTCCCGGGAATATTTATGTGCAATTTGATATTGACATATTATACTTCATACAAAACTTTTATTTATATTTTCATTGCAATTAAGTGGAGTCAGCAGCCTCTTGTAGTTAACTGAAATCAAAAATAGTTATTTTTTCGTAAAATTTATGAAATTCCCTATGACCTCAGCCTATTTTTAATTAATTTTTATGAAAAATTATCCAATTTCTGGCCATTTGAAAAAAACGTACAATGTTTATTCATTTCTTTTCAACTTCAATCTTGTTAAATAATAATTATTTAACAGTCTCAAAAGCACGTTTCAAGAGTACCATCACCTACGCAAACAATTTGTTTAAACAAATTTTTAATGCTTTCGCTATTATGAAAAATACATATGCTTTTCACAGTGTTTTCGGTCTTTGAATAAGAATCTGATATTATTTTTGCATATTTCATTTGTCTAAATAATTAATTAACAAATAAGTGCACAATTAGTACAAAAGTGTATATTTTTGTAAGATGCATATGATTTTCATGGTTTTTTCTGCCGTTGAACAAGAATCTGAGATTGTTTTTGCAAAATTAATTTGTTTAAACAATTTATCTTAATAAATAAGTGGAAAGTTTTATATTTTTATGAGTCATATATCATTGTCATACTATTTTCTGTAAAATATTTTACTCACATCAGGATCACACAACTAACTCACTCAAAGCGTTGAACACTAAACAAGAAGTTGACAATCGCTTAAATGGAGTTGGTGTCAATGTTCACACCGTCGTAATTAACGTTTTTAATTTTCTTCGCAGCTGAACTTACGAAGTCCGCTTCTACCTTAGCGGTAAATTGATTTCCCAGGAAAGACCTCTTCCAAGTCCGGGATGGTCGAATGCGAGTTTTTCGGCATTTTTAAACCAATAAAAAATGTTTAAATGAAAACAAAACTCGCGTGCGAATTTAGCGTAAATACTTCTGTAGGGTTATGAATTTTTGACATATTATCGATTGAGTCTGCATGTGCTGACATTTACAGCGCGCTTTGTAACGTAAATAATACCGAGCCTACTTTCATTTAATCAGGAAAAAATCTATTATTTTGAAAAAAAGATCAGAACCACCCCTTAAATTTTTCAATAAATAAATAAATTCATCCAGAGTATCACCTACTGATGTTAAATCTGCCCCCCCCCCCCGTTTTTGCCATACATTGACATTGTGAGACCCTCTGAACCCCAAAACACATGTTTTCACGAAAAATAGTTGAAATCAAATATAAAAAAATCGACAATTGTAATTTGGTTATTGTGGATGCTCTTTCGTTGAAGGTCCTTTAGCCTTAACAAATACATTTTCGTCACGTATTTCGTGCTTCGCACTTGATTTTTTCCTTCATCTCGAGAATTGAATTTAACTAAATTAAATTGAGTTGGATTAAAATAGAATGTATTGAAGAAGAGTGCATTGAAATAGATTTAAGTGGAATGAACTGAATTGGATTGGAATTGATGGGAGTGGATTGCAATTAACTGGATTTAATTGGAATTGATGGGATTGGAACAAATTGAAATTGTAATGGATTAAAGTAGATTAAAATTAATTGGAATACTTGTATTGCAATGGATTGGACTGGGATAAAATGGTTTGGAATGAATTGGATTTGAATGAATTAATTTGGAATCGATTAGATTGAGTTTTATTGGATATGATTGGAATGACGTGGAGTGACGTTGATTTAATTGGAATTGGATTGGATTGGAGTGGATTTAAATTAATTGAAATGTATTGAAATAGATTGGGGTGGAGTTAAAGTGACTTGAATGAAGTGGATTACAATCCACCGCATTAGAGTGGATTGGAATAAATTGGATTGGCTCCAAATGGAATGGAGTGAATTGGATTCGACTAGTTATGTGGTGGTTTTTAATGAATTGTATTATACTTTAATGAACTGGATTGCAATAAGTTGAAGTGGATTGCTTTGCATTGAAAGGAATTTGAATGGATTATATTAGAGTGGTTCAAGAAAAATTTATGTGGACTAGACTGGATAATATTGGAATTGGAATAAATATAAATAGATTTAATTGATTGGCTTAAAATAGATTTGAATGAGTTGTATTGGACAGGATTGAATTGGTTTAGATAAGATCGCAATGGTTTGGATTAGAATTAATCAGATTGGAGTGGACTAGTTTCGACTAGAGTAGGTTGAATTCAATTGGTTGTGATTGAATTATATTGAATCGGAGTGGCTTGGAAAGAATTAGGTTGGATTAAAGTGAGTTAAATTTAAATGATTTATATTGGTTTTCATTTAGATGCATTGGATTTAATTGGATTGGAATCAATTGTATTGAATCAAATTGGATTGGATTAGAGTGGATTGGAATAGAAGGGATATTCTATGAATCCTTTAAAATATCTTAAGGCCCTAAAATCGCAATGGGTGATTCTTAACTTGCGTATAGTGTGCTGTACGATCGCGAAACATGGACATAAAGGGTGTTTTTTAACATTGTTCTTTATTAATAAGGGACAAAAAAAATCGTTCACAACAATTGTTGTTTTATTTTGGTAGCGTAGGTAATGCAATTTAAAATTTGAAAATAATTTCTGACAATTCTTCAGCATGAATACATTTAACAAATCTTATTCGGTCGGCCCAATATTTTGTCACTTCTTTCAGAATGACTGGAGAAATTTCACGAATAACGGGTTCAATGTTGGCCCCTATAGATCATCAGTTATTTTCGGTTTGTCGACGTAGACGAAAAACTGAAATTGGCCCCATAACAAAATCCAAGGGCGTCAAGTCGCAAAAGCAATCTGGCCAATTAACATTATCCTTTTTCGATATGTTTCGTGCACCGAACGTCGACGTCATTAAATCGAAGATTTTAACGGGTGTATGACTTGTTGCGGTACACATTTGTCGAAAATTGTTTTTAAAGATTCAATTTCATACCGTACATTACCAAAATAAACAAACAACGATTGCCGTCAAAGAATTTCTGTGTGCTTTATTTCGATTAAAAGAAAACGTTAAGAACTCCCTTTACCAATAAAAAGGGTAAGAGTAGAATCTAAACGGTTGCCATGCAATTCCTGTACAACTTGTGCGCTAAAACGCTAATGTATAAAGTATTGGAAAGATTCTCAGAGATTAAACATTAAAGTCGCGATACTGCGAATTTTAGTACTGCGAACTTCCGCTACTGAATACGTTTTCCCCCGATAGTGAGAGCGACGCTTTAGTCCCTTCTCCCCCACCACTAACTTCTACATTTGGCGATTTCATCAAATATACAATTAACTGTACATTCTACAATTATTTCGTAAATAAACAATGATATCTTTTTTCACCTCACGGGTTATCACTTACACCTTTTACCTATTCAACATTTCTTTCGCGCTATTCATTTCAACCATTCTCACGATTGTTTTCGCGATTTTTCATGATTGGAATGTTGACACGTCAAAATAATTATTAATTTTTACGATTCAAATTAACACTCAAAACTGTCAAGATGTAAACAGCTGATATGTGTGCGCACAGATTCACATACGTATCATCTACATACAATTGCGCGTAGTAAATAGTCGGACGAGTTGGGTTCCGCTCACGTGTTTTGACTATTGCGGACGGGCTTGCGCAAAATGTTCGCAGTACCGCGACTCAAGCGCAATAACAATTGTTTTTCAACTCGGCAAATGTAGGAGATCCTCGATCAAGATCTATATTCTTTGGATCAGATATAGTGAGTTTTGTATATATCAGCAGTCTTTTTACAGAATCATCAAGCTCGCACGAAAACTACTGGACCCCACCTTCATATGGAAATAATGCGAGTTTTAATGCACATCAGTTAGCAAGTCCAACAAATGATATGGCTTATCTACAATATTCATATGGTGGTGATGCCAGCCACCATACGTCTATGCCTTTGTATCCTGAAGCACATACAAGCCAGTTTAATCAACATGTACCAATGCCATACTGTGAGTTGAAGATTTATGTATTTTGTGAAAAAGTGGAACATATTTTGGCAAAGAAATCTATTATATAATTCAAAATTAATTTTTAACTAGAAAACCAATTATTTTTTCTTTCGTTGAAAATTGATAATTTTAATAAAGAGTTAAAATAGTTGTATGTTGTTGTAAGAAAACCTATAATTCTTATAGAAAAAGAATCTTTTTGGTTTGAACTTTTAAAAGTTGGTTAAAATATTTAAATATTTTGTTGTCAATTCTGTATCTTTGTTGTTGAAAAATTGAATGATATTTTATAATTGGAAAACAATTGTTTCGGGTTTCAAATTCACTTATTTGTTTAAAAATTAAATTTTTCATTGAAAATTAACTTTTCGTTTACAAATAGTTTTTTTTTTGGTTAAATCATTCTCTTTTACAATTGGGTACCAATGTTCTCCTTTCTTAACTTGGCCAATCAAGTCTTTTTTAAAATCTGGGAGAACGGAAAGCCAAATCGGATTGGTACGAGGGATGTTCAATAAGTCCTTAGAATGAAGTATAAAAACAATTTTTTTGGGGTAAATTTTTTTTTATTTTTCAACATAATCTCCTTGGAGCTCTATACACTTGGTCAA
>NC_046657.1:39353782-39371956 GCF_010883055.1 Belonocnema kinseyi
TATAGCTAGTCGGGAGTGGTGCTGACTGAAAACAGATGATTTGGAGCGATTCGCGCGCCATCTGTTGGTCATTCTAAGGACTTATTGAACTACCCTCGTATTAAGTCCATTGTGCCTATTCATGTTATTAGGGTGTTGCAAGATTTCGATTGCTTCTGTATGTTTTCTTGGAAATTTGTTTTGTGCTTTTGCAATGACTGTTGTTTTATCAAATAAAATGTTATGTTAATGTGGGGCGCTCCGGCCAATCACAGGCATCGTAGAGAGTATACCTGTGAACAACAGGACCTAATACCTGAGTTTTAGGTCAGCCCTGAAGATGTTAAATGCAATGTACACGAAACGTGGGCAAACAATTCGTAGTTTTTGGCACGAGTGAAATCCGAAATAACTCTTTTTATCAAAATGAATCATCGTGAAAGCATAAAATCTATTAAACCTACATTTTGTTTCCAATTTTTTTAAATAAGCTCAAGATTCATCTAAAGAGATTCTTTGCGTTTCTTTTTCGACCTTTTTTTATTATTCTAACAATTCATTTTGTTGAAAATTCGACATCTTGGATTAATAATTCAAATTCTGTGATGGATGAGGCGTGAGGAATCAAAGTTTGTGAATAATTAATTTTATTTCATAATAAAATTTATTTAGGCATGTTTCTAAAGATTATTGATATAAAATAACATTTTGATATAATATCATTTAATAATACTGGGAAATAATTATATTTTTACTCTTTTGCTCCCACAAGAATATTTTCTGCAAAATTGAAAATAATCTAGGTTTTGTTTTAAGAAAATAATTCAAGGTTTTCAATACATGCGATAAGATTTTTAAAAAACTGGAGGATTGTGTGGACATTTCCTTTTAAATATTTTTTTATGTCAAAAAACACATGTGGCTATTTTTGGTAGAAAAAATTTCCTCGTTTTATAATTAAAAAGAAAATGTAAATTTTTTCATTCCTCAGGTATACCATTTCATAAATATTTTTTTACTTATAAAACAAATTCTATCTATGAATCACTTTTTAAATATTAATTTGTTATGAAAATAATAGTGGACAAAAGTTATTTTTTATTAGTGGTAAACCTAAGTTTAGTGTTTTCGTTCAAAATGCAAGCGGTTTAATACTTTTCTTACGATTAATTCAAAATTAGTGCTAGTTGGTAGTTACGTAAACCAATTTTGTAAACAAAATTCAGCTTGAATATTCTTTAACAAATAGGTTTAATTGCTTGTTGCAGAATCAACTCAAACTTTCTTTTACATAACTTTTTGCTAAGAAATTTTATAAGAATGTCTGATTCTTTGAATCAAAATTTTATTTTTATAATTACATAAAGGTTGTGGCTTTTTCCAGGAATTTAAAAATGTTTTTATTAAATCAACTAACAATGTCCTTCCACGGAATCCCTTCTAAAAAATTGGCTAAAGATGCTTTTATTGTGACTCTTTGCTACGACACTTCAAAAATGTCAATGATTGATCATTATTTAATCATTTTCGATAAACTACAAACTATCCTGCAAAAAGTCATTGAAAGGACATTCTTTGTAATTCCACACAAAAATGGAGCCTATCTTTTAATTACTTAAAATGTAACATTTCATTTCAAAAACGTGTTTAACTAATTGCCAAAAAGTTAAGAAAGAATGGAATATTTTTTTCTCTGTAAAAACATAACTATTTTTGTATAAAAAAGTTCGAATCTTTTTTTTCTTCTCTGAACACCACACTATGCACAGTTTTGTGAATATTTATTTTAAATCGTAGAACTTTAGATTAAAAAGACCTAGAGAGATACATTTTTTTATTAGTATATATAAACACAAAAATATTTATTTCAACCTCTTATTAGTTCTAAACAGTTGCACAAAAAGTCGAATTTCCTGTGGTCGCGATCTAAAATCCGAAGAAAAGAAGTCAAATATAAAAAAATGGTCAATCGGGTAAAAAGAACCATAATTGCATAATTTGAAACCGGATTTGGAATAAAAATGCATGGGTCTTTTTTATAGTTATTGAGATATTAGCTTCAATTACAAAACAGCTTGACACTCTAGGTCATTTCTATCCAAATTTTACCGACTTTGAGACCAAATTGATCAAAACAGCCTATAGTATGCCGCTCAATCCTAGTGCATAGAAAAAAATCTAGGTGCTGTTTCATATCCAAAGTCCGAGGAAAACGATACCATATGTAATGGTACCATTCACATTACCGAGACTAATGTCTGTTACAGGGAAGTCGTACCCTGAAATTACCGTTAGATTTACCCTTTTTTCTGTTTTTACGTTTTGATTATACACTTTTAAAATATGTTATATTCTGTGTTTAGTTCCAGACGAGGAGCATTCTTCTGTTATGCATTCCACTCCTGGCATGCAGCCTTATCCCGCCATGTATCATTCTCCCAATGTGCCTTTTGCTCCTGCCATGTCTCCTGATCATGCCACGTCTTCTCTTCATGCCACGTCTTCTACTTATGCAACGTCCTCTGTTCCTGCCGAGCAAACACTTCATGCCAGACCCACGTCTTTTTCTAGCCAACCCCCCTATTCTACACTGTTTGAAATGTCAATTGACGAACTTAGATATGAGCGATTTTACCCTAAAAATAATCAGGCCCGGGAACTTGCAATTCAATTATACGAGTTTTTTCCCGGTTCAAAAATTCATTTGAAAAATGTGAAAGGTGTTCTCGAACCCGAGCTAACTGGAGTATACTTTTTAATGGCAACAGTGGATGGTGACGCCTTGGCAATAGTGCAAAGGCTTCCTGATAGAAACACGATTTTACGTGCATTCTATCTTCCTCAAACTTTACGCGAAATACGAGCAAAAATAAACGTGTTCTCCCGCGAGGCTAGCCAAATAGGGGAACAAGATGAAAAGGACACTCCATTATCAAGGAATAATCCAATCAATGCAAATTTTATAAGGGAAACTGTGGATGTTCCTACTATGCTAGCTTATCATATCGATTTCACTTCTCCCAGCCTGCCACCCTTTAATTCAATATTTAATGTGAAAATTGGCTACTTAAATAATTATCGATTATATCCCATTTCAGGTTCGGGACGAGAACTCTCAATTGAATTATACACTTTTCGTCCCAAATCAGGAGCTTATTTGAAAAATGATAATAAATCAAAATACGCTATGCCACCCTTAACAAAATATGTATTATCAGAAGCCAATGGTGACATCTTTGCATTCTTAAAAAGAGGAGAAAAAAACAGATTTGTTTTTTGTAGCCTACATCGAGCTAAACCTGATCCTCATGGCAATGATCGAGCAAAACTGAACAAAGACACGCAAAAAGTTAGCACATTGGATGTAAATGAAGCCAATGCACTTTCATTAGGAAAAGATGTAACATTTATAGAATCTTTTGAAATGAAGAATATCAATGCAAAAAAGAATATAAATTCGAGAAAGAAACCGAAAAATAGAGTAGATAGATCAGTTCGACCCAGAAAAACATGAATATTTAAGTGATGACCGATTAGATACAGACTGATATTTCAAAAACGCGCTTTCTGAAAAAATTGTACAGATTTAATTGTTTTTCTGAATATTCATATTTGCGTGTTCAACATCCTACTTTTGACCAATTTTTTTGTTTTAGTTTTTTTTCGTAGAAAATTTAACTTCTTTTATATCCTGTGCATAAATTTCCAAATATTTGCCTTATTTACGATATGAGCCAGATCAGGTGGATGCTTTGCAATAGAGTTAACGTATATCCGTGACTCGTTTTCGTGTTGCTATATCATGCTGTGCCTCACTATTTTCATACGGAAAGTATTTTCAGGGTTTACAGATATAATTAATGATTTTTAAAAGTTATATTTTTATGATTATAAGATTATTTAAACAAATAGTGTTATTTGCTCCTTTCCGTAAAAATATTAATGTAATGAAAAAATAAACTTTTATGAGATAACTTAAGAGAATATTTCAAAATAATGTGAAGTTCAATCAAAATTAGGCTATATGTTCTGAGATAAAAGAAGACTGAAAAATAAGTGAAATAGCGTTAGAGATTTGAAAGATTTAGAATTTCCAACACCGTCTCTATAAAAAGACACCAGTAAAATATTATTTTATTCTTATGATATTATATTAATAATTTACTGTATAGAATTATATACTTTATTATTTTTCTAGATTATCTGTAGTAACAAAAAGAAAATGTTAAAAATTTGTTATATGTAAAAATATGCTCCAATTGTGCAAATATCATATAATTTATTTGGATCAGGATGGCATGATTTTAAAATGATAAATTTCATTATGCCCTTGCGCTGTTCAACTGAAAAGTGGCATTCGTTGGAGAAGACGAATGGAAGATAAAATAATTCAGGGGGACATTTTTAATATTGTCACCAGTACCATGGCCTGACATTTCTTGCAAATCAAACCGCTCAATTTGAACAGACCTTTGCAGAACCTTATCTATTTGCACGATGCGCAGTGGTCCCAACTCCCAAATTCCTAGCTGAAGCATCAAAAATGAAAGTAAACGCGCGATTTAAAACTTAATATTATCTCATGTAGAAGACGCTGGA
This sequence comes from Belonocnema kinseyi, assembly GCF_010883055.1. NCBI lineage: Eukaryota > Metazoa > Arthropoda > Insecta > Hymenoptera > Cynipidae > Belonocnema > Belonocnema kinseyi. The sequence continues at coordinate 39,358,361 of NC_046657.1, forward strand.
ACAACTAAAAATGACTGCAAAAGTCCTCTCTCAGGTTTCGTTTCGTGTCGCAAAGTCGCAAGCGTCGCGCTTGTCCACTTGCTGACGAGTATGCTAAATATATTTTTGATATTTTTTAAAATTGGTGTAAGAAGCTTTTCAAGGTCGCTGATTACGAACCAGATTCTTAAAATTCTGAAAACAAAATGGCAGACCCAGTATAATGGACGTGTATATTGAATAAATTTGTTTGGAAAGCGGTATCAGGAGGTTTTGAAGATCGCTGATTACGAACCTGATGTCAAAAACTCTAAAAACAAAATGGCGCATTCAATATTGCAAACAAGTATGCCGAAACACTATATGAAATGATGATATTATTGAATCTGCCATTTTTGTTTGGTTTGACTTTTTAACATCAGCCTGGAAAAAAGACATAAGGAGACCAAACTAGTGGAACTGAAAATGAACACTTCTCTGTTGCTAGAAGTACGCACACACACATATGCAAAATCAGACTTACGTATAGTTCACAACTTCTCGAGCGTGGCGTGCCAACCGCACTTAAAAAAATATCGCCGCCGATGTGAAAGCTAATCAAATATAAATAAATAATGATTAAACGAATAATAGTTTGTGAATAAAGGCAAGGATGTTAAAATTAAAATCGCTGTATAAAAGCGAAAGTTTCCAATAAGTGTGGTTTCAAGTGTATAGTGTATAGCGTAGTGTCTTTGCTTACAAGGGGAATATCGGGAACAAGCTTTCCATTCTCAAGAACGAAGCCTTCCAAAAAGAGCTGAGAACAAATGTAAATTAAATTCAACTTATATTCGTCTTGGCTCAATAGGGCGATCCAAAAAACCGACATTCGACAAGAGGGCATGCCCCCCCCCCCCCATTTTGTGAGATTGCCGGGAAAACAATTCCCTCTAAGTTTTAGCCAAATCGGTTAATTTTAAGACGTGCCGCAAAGGCTCTGAAAATCCCATAAGATTAACATGGAAAAATTTGGGTTTTCGGAAAAATGGGATTCAGGCTTCTGTATTTAAGCTTAGATTGCGGAAGATATTAAAAATTTGTTGGGGAGTCAATAATAAAGTACTTCCATTAAATTGCTTGAAATTTTGATGCCCCCTACCCCACTTGTGGAGCCCCAAAAATATGCCAAAAAACTGAAATTGACATTTTTTCCTAAAATTGACACATAAATGCTCCGTTTTTTTTCCGTTTTTGCCATAAATTATTTTTGTTTTGTCAAGTGGAATGGTTGGAAGTATTTTCCAACTAACTAAGAATTGTTTGTACAATTCATTTTTTTAAAAATGATTTTTATTTGCACTCACTCATTTAAACAATTTTTTTCAAAATAAATGTTTGAAATTTCTGTTTTTCTGCAATTATTGTGGTAATTTGTCATTGCAAAGAGCAAAACTTTTTGTCTCAACCATTGTGGAATTGTTTAATAAATTTATTAAATACTAATGTATCATTTCATTGGAAATTGTGATTAAAAAATCTGATTTTTTCTCAATTAAATTAAGTATATCGCTAATTGTTAACCATTTAAACGCCAAACAAATGCTTTAAATAATGAAAATAATCTGGAAATAAAAACAAAAATTTTTGCTCTTAACAATGACAAATTACCACAATAATTGCACAAAAAACAGAAATTTAAAAAATTTATTTATGAAAAAGATTATATAAACAAACCACATTTATTTAAACAAATAAGAATTTATTTTAAAAAAGGGACTAGTATCAAGGTGACGTAGATATTTTATAATAAGCAGAAAAGCTAACTAATTTTTTTTAAACTAGAGTTTTATACCACTTTTCATGAAAAAGTACAATTAAATAATAATTAATTGTTTAAACAAATACCAAATGCTTGAAACAAAGATCATTATTCTTGGGGCTCCACAAGGGTGGGTCGGGGGCATCAAAATTTAAAGCAATTTAATGGAAATGTTTTACTTGCAAACATACGAACAAATTTTTTGATTTAATATAAAATATATATATTTATATCTGAAAAAGAAATGCAGTATTTTTGGATTTGGTTCATGTTTACTGTTCTCTTTCGGAATCCTTTGAAAAAATATATAAAAGTTTGGAAATCTAAAAATTGTCTAGATTTTATTTTTGTGTTTACAAAATTCGAAGAAAAAAAAGAAGATTTTCTGTTAAAAACCACCGTTTTATTTAATTAATTATTTTTTATTTCTGCTAATTAAAGAAAGGTATCCTACAAATTGTACGCGAAAGTATCTTGAATAATTTTAGATTGAACCTTCTAATTTGGATAATTTAAAATTAAAAATGCTTTAAACTAAATTGTTTGAACTCGTGATTTTGTAAATTATTCGATTCGGTTTGAGCTAATTGTAATTAAAATAATTCAGGTATCTTTCAGAACAGTAATTTTAAATTTAAGTTTTATGAAAAAAGTATCTTCTTTCAAACAGTTGAATATTAGACATCGTTCCCAACTAATAAAAATTCGAATGAAAAAGAGTCGAAGAGAAAACGAAATTGAAATTTTTTCAAATTTGCAAGCATTTCAAATTCAACTTACAACTTCTATGGGGATTGAAAGAAAACGGTAATGAGAAAAAATTGGGAAAGAAAATTGGAAAATGTGGATTAAATAAAATACTTTTTCATTTCTAAGAAAGCATTTTTTTAAATAAACGTCAAAGTTAAAAAAAATCATCATTTTATTAAACATTTTTGCTCCTAAATAAAGAACCTGCTTGACTTTAAAGGCATTCTATCAGGGGAATAAGTCATTTAACGATAACTAAGGGAAAAGCTCGTGAAGCCTAAAAGAAAATTTAATATTTTTATTCACTAAAAGTAATGAACTTTTCTGATCTTACGTAAAGTTAGTGTAACAGTGGTGTATTTTTAGTTATAATTTAATTTTTCAGTTATTATTTGCATTCAATATAAACATTAACATTAAGTATTAATCTTGTGAGGCATGGAATTCGTTATAAAATTTCATTGCTGATATAAAATGAGGTAGCAACTTCTTGTGATTTTGAGGTTCATATAACATTTTGCAATTTAAGAGCGAACTGCTCGCTCACTAAAGCCAAACCCTCATAATTGTCAATTCTTTGTAATTATTAACAAATATTACTTCTGTAGTCCATTAAAAACTCATTATAGCCGGCTCTATTCAACCTTTTTCCCCAAAGGATTTCAATTATACTGCCCTGAAAAACCAGACGTTTTCAATTATATTAAAAACAACGGAATACTACAAATGAATCGAGACTGTAAAGTAACCCCTGCAATGACATCTTATTATCTAAATAAAAATGTCAGAATATTGGATGCTTCAATTTCAATACAAAAATCAACTTTTTCACTTTCTTCCATCATATATATAATAATAAAATATTATTTGAAAATAAATATATATAATCATTTCGGTTTTTACATTACTAACAAAAAATTCCTATAATTTAACCATAACTATAGGTAATTTCGCTCCTTAAATTATATTTAAATCATTCACGTAATTCGATCTTATTTAATCATAATATCACAGTTTCTGAGCACTATCTGGTCTGAAAACAGACCAGATTTTAGAAAAATTGAATATTAAATAAACAAAATTAGTTAATCCTTAAATAATCTCTCCTCTTCTATCTCATTGTTCATTATCCTATATCTACCTGCATTTAATAGGAAAATGAAATTTAAATCTATATTTTTGAACATTGCCTGTAAATATCTTTTATTTGCCTCAATTCCTGGCATATTTAGCATTAACCAGTCCCAAGGAATTAGGACTGTCGTTCCCTCCAGAAAAATCTCCCGATCCTCTTGAGATAATTTCAAAGTCGTTTTTTTGATTATAAAAATATTAATTAAAATTATTATTATATTTTTTTAAAATATATAACCCCCTTTACACAAATATTAATGATTAAATTAATTATAAACTCACCCTCACAACCTCGGAACCTCGATATAGCTATCGCATTCCACCTGATGAAAAGAGTATTTCGGCTTCTGGATTTTTCTTAATTTTTTTAGAAAGTGGCGTCGAATATTGGTCAACTGTCATCCTTCTCACACTTTTCCATTCAGGCGGAATTTTACGGCTAATTATCCCAACGGCATGTCCATATTTTATTTTTATTTTCTTTGTCCATTCTTCAACCAGCGAATAAGTTTGAAATTTGCAAGCTAAAATTAATCAAATTGAAAATATAAAATTCTATCACCATTATATAATAATATTTTTTTGTTCAATATTAAATTTATAAGCTTTCTTTTTCTAATTTTCTTTTATTGGAAATACGATAAAACTGTTGATTAAGAAAAAAAAAACTCCATCAGACCCGTGAATTATGAATTGACTTCTGACCCTATCCATCAATTTTAATTTTTCGTGTGTCTCCAAAATCTTCCATTCATCTGTACATTCAATATCCATATTTTGAAGGAATAAAGTTATTTTTTCATCTTCTACATTCCGGAATAAATTATTTATTCGTTCTTTATCATTGCTTGAAATTTCCGTAATGATAAAATTCGTCACCGGCACATTTTCTATCCTATTCTCGTTCATTATCTCACCATTTTTTTTTATTTATCTCCACATTGTTATCATCCACCAAATGCGATACTTCATTTAAAATATTTCCAAAATCCTCACTCACTCCTTCTTGCACATTCTCACTCACTTTTTTTATGCAATTTCAACCCAACATCTTCCTAATCGGTTATATCCTCATTAAAATCGAAAGAACTTTCAATTTCTTCAAAAAATTCAAAACCATCAATATAAAAAGAATCTAATTAATCTTGACTCATGGTTTGTTTATTTTTTCTCCTCTGTAATCACGATAAAACTCTGCTAGACTAAACTCTGAATCTTGATAAAAATATGAGATCCCCGAAAAACCAAATCTCAAAATTTCAAGACTCTTTAACCAATCTTTTTCCTGCATTTTCTCTTCTTCAAGTTAACTACTAATTTTGTCGTAAAAATCCTAAGATATCTGTTCCCGTTAAAACCACATTATATAAATCGAGAAGACTCAGTTTTATTACATTTTCCGTAAAAAAATCCATTCCGGACCACATAACATATGCAATTTTTTTTAATAGCCATCAAACGGCAAATATAAACTTTCTATACAAACTTTTAAGAATATTTCTTTTTTATCCTTCTCTATACTATAAGAAGAATAGTTCTTGCCAAATAATCACTTTTGTCAATGTAAAAATTATTTTTCTGATGGAAAGCTACATAATTTTACTACTTTGTTTTTATGAGTAGTTTAATTACATCCAATTTTTTAATTTTAATGCATACATGTTTCATGAAATTTACGTAAAATTGGATTTCTTTTAAATTTTTAAAAATAATGATCCCGACTGCAAAAGAACCAGCATTTACCAACTCAAAATTTATAGATAGCAATCTTCCAAACAACCATCCTATTTTTACGGTCACTTGATTAATAATTATTGTTTCGAGATAGAACTAACAATCGTTTTTATTTATTTTAATAATAACACAATCAAACTTTCTGCCCTTTTTGTTTTGAAATATTAACGCAAGGAGAACAAGAAGAATTAGACTTTTATTTAGAATGGCATTCTATGGCTAAGTTTAATATACACTCTAAATGCTATAAATGCGGCGTGGAACTAATTTAACCACGATGCAAGTCAATTGAATGTTTGTTATGTATCAAAGAATTTCTGGTTAGTCAGAAGGCCATTTTAAGAAACGAAGAGGTTATGGTAACAGACCATTCATAATTTGTTTTAATCCCCCTCTTTATATAACTCTCTTACTTCTTTTCGTCTAATCCATAAATATAAAAATATATATCTAATTCATGTTCTGACAAATGAAAAAAGTTTATATTTCTCTACAGAAATGACGCCCCCAACCGAAGAAATTCCATTACAAGCAGGCAGAGCAGAAATGATAAAGATAACTTTCCAAGTCAACGTGTTCATAGGTATACCATTGACCTATCAACACAGAAAATATGGCACTTTAATTTGCAAGGAGTGCCATGACACAAAGATTGAAGAAACGGAACAATCAGATTGCGCACAACTAATCGACCCTCATTTAGAATCCGAATCCCCACACCTTCTTTACTGTTGCGTGTGCAGAAAACAATTATTTGTAGTTCGCAGTCGGGCACAAGACAGCGAAATATGCGTTCGTAAGTTGCTTCGACAATACGATCGAGGAAATGCCAGAATTGTGCCTGATGCGAATCCGTAAATGGATTTGGATGTTAAAACTAACTACTCAAAAAGAGTAATTATAGAATATCTAAATATGAATGTACTTATATGTACAGAGTTGTCACATGTAGTGCAATCGTATTCAAAAGATACGTTCTGCGAAATTTTAATACATAAATACAATAATGATTTGTATGTCACCTTTTATTACGGAATTCTTTGTGCGTGCTCTACATTCAAACGATAAACAATGATAAATGAGATCATTTTATATAGTCCATTATGTTCGAAAAAAGCAAACCAGATATTAATGTTTCACGCATATAGCAATGAAAATCAAGTATTGTGACAATCGAAGTAGACAGTATCGTTTACAACCAAATTTCTAAACCAAAGAATCAAAAATCAAGTTTCTCTTCAGTGTTTACAATAACAAGAAATCGCTATTCAGGGTTATGTTATTGTTTATCAGGAATTGTACAAATTAATTTGAGTGCCTGGTGCAATCAATTATTAAAATTTATACAAATACTGACTTTTCAAATACTTAGAATTCTATTTTGAAAAAATTGTACCGATTTTCGCAAATATCCTCGAGATTTGAGACGAGGGTTCTGATTGGGTTCCCATGACAATGTCCCTTTAATCCTGATTTGCAATATTGCCACATGGCAGACAGTTTCTTATTTTCGGGAAGCTTGCATGAACCTTGCGATACAATCTCTCTTCTTCTCTCACATATACGAGATTTACTGGGCGCGATCTTGCGTGAAACTTCACTATATAATTTTTTTAAAACTAGTATGTGTGGTAGGAATGAAATAAATGATTTTAGATTTTAGATTTGAATTTCAGAGAAAGAAAGAGAGAATGGGGATGCTTTAGGGTAGAGTGAAGTCTGACTGAATAAAGAGTAGACAGATAAAATTATACTTTGATACAGTCAAACTTGAGACCTTGTTAAATTCAGAATTAGTTGTGGGAGCGTTATTTGATTTAACTCTTTTTACATAATTAATCATGTGTCATTTTCTTTTCTAAGAATTTTAAATTTTCCTCATACGACATGCGCGGCTCGTAACATATGTCGAGGCTCTTCACCGGGATATTTTAATCCTGGATAAATCGAAATTTTTATGCAGGAATTGGTAAATCCCCTAAAAACTGAGTTTTTGTGTACGTTATCACATTTGGATCGTTACCGCGAAGTGATAGTGCTATTAAGAAAGCCGAACTTATATTCCGAAATCGACAAGAAAAAACAGCGAACTATTTCTGGTTTAATGATTTAAAATACGTAAAAATTTATAAAAATAAAGAATACTAGTTTGTCACTCATACTTGTTTATGAGTATAAAACATGCACTTCGAGGAGATAATTAAATTTTGTTGCTCGTGTGTGCCGTAAAAGTTTTATACGGAGGATTTAAAAAAACAAATGAAAATCAGCTCTGCAATTTAGAATTTTTCATAAAATGTTAAACCATTCCTGTGATTTTTCTTGATCGATCTTGTGCTCGCCCCTCATTTCCGCATTGCTGATTTTCTAATGTCAATAAATAATTCTGATACTACGAACTTCAATTTGTCCTTTGATGCTACTTGGCTCTAATTGACGAATTTCTCTTCTAATTTGAATGTCACTTAGTTTGACACTGTTACCAACTACAGCTTTTAATGAACCTAATAAAATAAATTTTAATTAGGGTGTCTACCATTCAAAGATATTTTTGATGCCAGCTTGTTAATAATAGTTTGTTAATAATTCCATATTTGAAGTTTGAAGTGATCGTAAATGGATATACTTAATAACATTACAAATTTAACACTTATGAGTGAATTGAATGCAAGCTGACACACAATCAAACAAAATAAAAAAAGAATTGATTTTATTAGAAGGTACAATTGCTAGAAGACTATCAACATATTTTTTATAAAGGATAGAAGTAAAATCTAAAAATTCGTAAGCTCATTTTTTAATAACTTTTAAAACTAAATCTGAAACTATTAGAGATAAAGACAAAGCCATAGAGCAACCTGACATGTGCTGATTGAATTTTTTATTGAAAGAGAGCACAGACTCCAAGATAAATCTTTTCTCGTCTAATGATGTTGAGTTAATAATAATTTTTAGAGAGAATCAGTAAATTTTCTTTGTTTGTAAAAAGTATGTTTAAAATTAAAATTAGAATTTTTAAAAAACGACACGGGAGACGAACATAAGTATGCCCACTGCCTGCTCACGTTCTCATCGTTCACAAGTTTGAGCGCGTTTAGGGCGAGCGAACGTTGGTTTTCTAGCTTCGGTCTCGATTATGTACTAAACTCGCGATACGCGCTAGATCTTTGTAGTTTTTATACATTTCTACACTGATCTTTACTAATCGAAGGTCACTGCATCGACAACTGTAATTCAGCGATTGAGATTTCTTTTTCGTTAAATCAGCTTATCTTGTAAGTTTGACCGCGCCCTGGGCATTTGACTGTTCGCTCTCGCTCTTCGCACCCAATCATATATTTATTTTGCGATTCATGCTCGATTTAATGTTGACTTAGCGCTACTTTGTATTTCTCCCACCTTTGGTCACAGAATATTTACACAGAAAAAAGTATTTGATTGGAGTCGAAAATTTGACGTATTTTAAGGTGATACAAAAAGAAGCATAGGCAATCTGAAATTAAATATTATATCTAAGCATTAAATTTAGGTATTCATATTGATTAAATTCATGTAGAAACTGTCTGAAACTCAGAGAGGCAGTCTATTTAATTACGAAGATATGTATAGTGAAAGCTAATTTAACCTTAAATTAATGCTCTATCCTAATCATTTTCTCCAGAACGTGGGATTTTTCGTCACCCACCACTTTCCAAATGGGAGCGACGCATTCAAACGCAGCGTGTCGGTGAGTCAGTTCTATTACATGTTGCGCAGGCCAGCTTCCTGTAAAGCCGAAAATGCACGAGCTCGAGCCCGAAACCCCCCGACTTCACGATTCTTTTTCAGTAGCTAATGGGCTATTTGGAGGAGTTTTGAAGTAAACTGAATTTCTCAGGGTGTCAAGAGACTAAAAGTTCAGGCAATTTTGGTATCTTCTATAATTTTAGAAAGAAAATAAGGAAATTAATTCTTATCAAGCCTTCTTGTGCAAGTTTGTTGTACAGTTAAAAAAAATTTATTTGGTTTAAAAAATATGCTTTGAAATTTGCGTAAGTTTAAGAAATATTCAGGAATTTTTAGACGATTAGAAAATAATTAAAATTTGTAAAGATTTTTTAAATAATTTTTTAAGGTTTCACGAAACTGAAAAAAAATTCTTTTAGGTTTCTACAAATAATAAATATAATTTTTTATTTTGAAAAATTTGATTTAAAAAATTCCAATACATTTTAAACTATGTTTAAAATGGTCAATAAAGAATCTGAAAATTATAAGGCAATCTTTTTTATTTTGCCGAATTTCAAAGAAAATCAGGAAACATATCAATAGTTTTTAATGATCAGAAGGCTTAGACGGTCCGACAGATTAGAAACGAAACTTTTTTAAGATTGCAAGAAAAATTTTTAATGACTTTTTATTTTTAAAAAACGTACTTTATGAGAATTTTAAAAAAGTTTTTTAAATAGTTGAAAGGATTTCCTAAAATTTAAGAGAAGAATGTAGAAGATTTTAAAGCAAAATCTTTTTCTTTGGTAAGATTTGAAACGATTCGAATATAATTAAAACTTGTAAAGATTTTTCAAGCATTTTGTAAGTGCAAATTTTTGACGGTTTTTTATTTTGAAAAATGTTCTTTAAAAGAAAATTAAAGAAGATTTTTAAGCACATCAAATAGTTTCCTAAAATTTCGAGAAAGAGTGTAAAAAATTTTAAAATCAACATTTTTTAATTCGATAACATTAATTTTTTTAATGTGAATAATCGAATAAATTCAATAAATATTGAGTAGATTTGATGAGATTAAAAATTAATTTCAACTTCAGAAGAGTTTTAAAAACATAGGATAAACTGATTTGAAAAATTGAAAATCTAAAAATTCTTGTAGAAGAATAAGAAAGATGCATCTAGAAATGGTGTACAATTATTAGTCTTAAGAATTAAAATTCGAATGATTCTTTTTAGATACTTTCAGCACATTTCTTCTCAAGCAAAATCCCGCTTTTAAGCGCAAGAGGCTCAATTATTTCCAATCAGAATAATTAATAACATAAATTTTGAAAATTCAAAAAAGATAACTTGGAATAAGTTGAATGAGATTTAAAAACAGTTTATTTTAATTACACATAAAATTTGTTGAATTATTTCTAAAAATTTGGAAACATTAAAATTTTTTGTATTCAAATACACTTAACATTGAAGACTTTTATATTAAATTTTGATAAGATGTACTAGATATTCGAAGATAATTAAAACTTGTAAAGATTTTTAAAGGAATAATTAACATCACTTTTTATTTCGAACAATTAATTTGAAAAGATTATTTTTAAATATTTCAAAACAGTGCAAAAGATTTTAAATATTCTCAAAGAATCTGAAAAAATTTAAAGGCATTTTTTTTAATTTCGCAGCATTAAAAAAAATCAGAAAAGATTTGAATGATTTTTAAAGATTGGATATTGGAAGGTCTGACAAGATTAGCAAAACAGAATTATTTTTCTAATAATCATGTGTAAGTTTTTAATAATTTTTTATTTAAAAAAATGTACTTTAAAAAAATGCAAGCAGATTTATAAACACATCAAACGATTTTCTAAAATTTAAAAGAAGATAGTGAAGATTTTAAGGCAAAATACTTCAATTTCATAAGATTAAAAGTTTAAAAAAAAGTAAATAATCAAGTGAATTCCGGGAGTATTTAGTAGACTTGATGAGATTCAAAAAAATTTAAACTTTAGAAGTATTTTAGATACGCAAGATAAACTTTAGGAACTTTAAAAGAATCTCGAAAGGTTTCAGGAGAATAAACATAGTTTCTTAAAATCCTTGGGAAAATTTAGAAGATACTAAGGAAATTTTTTTCTACATTTCGAATGATTTTTTGAATTTTTGATGAAAACTCGAGAGAGTTGCCAATATCTTGAAAAATTTAAAACATTTTAAATAGATAAGAAATTTTCCTAATATTTTTTAAAATCCTATAACATAAAAATAAATTACAAAATTTAGGTTTTGCAATTTTATTTTAATTGTGAAATAATTGTAATTGGAAATTGATTGTAAATGATTGTAAAGTAAATCCAACAAAATATATTTTATAAAGAAATATCTCATGATTATAAAAAGAGAAAAAATTTTAAAGTAAAGTCTTTGTAGCAATTTACTAACTAATGAACATATTTTTAGATTATTTTTCCATGATTCTGGCCGAGGGTCATACATGGTACAAAAAACCATCGTGAAGTTTAAAATAAACACTGGACTCTCTTCACATTAATTTTTTCAAATTAAAACTGATAAGACTTTTATAAATCTTGCTAAACTTTATTTGAATATGTTACACATTAATTTTTATTTTAAAAATACCTGTAAATAGTTGGTATTTTTTAAGTTTTACGATATTTGTGTACCATGTTTGACCATAGGGAATAGATTTCAGGAAAAAATTTATAAAAACGTATCTATTAGTTAGTAAAATATTATGAAGAATGGCTTTTCAAATTATAGTAGACGTTGAAGAAATAGATATTTCTCTTATCGTTTTTCAGCATATGATTTTTCACTAAACGTAAAGCAGATTAAAATACACTTAAAAAATAAAAATAAAAAGTTCACAGATACATGCAGTTTTCTGTTTAGAAAATTCCACACATTTTTAAATAAAATTCCTTTCCACGCCACATTCAAAGAAAAGTTTATAACATTTTTGTCGAATGATTAGTCCTTTGAATGAAGTAAAGTGAATAACTTTTTGGCTTTTTCTCTGAAGGTCCACGAAATTGTGATTATAACCTAAAATAGCATCAAAAGAGGTGTATAAAAAAAACCTAGAGGACTTTACATTTTTTTATTTTATTGGATTTAAAAATTTTTTAGAAAAATTTGAGTCTTTGTAAAAGATATTTAGGACATTTAGAAGTTTGGAAGATATCAACGAATAATTGATCAATTTTGAGAAATTTTTTCAAGTTTGAATTTCTTTGGTAGGAAATTGACCTTTCTCAGTCAAAAATTCTTCTTTTTTGGTAGAAAATTATTTTTCTTGTTAAAAAATTCATCTATTTTAATCAAGAATTCATTTCTTTGGATGAAAATGCTTTTGTTGGTGAAACTTGATTATTCTGGTATAAAATGGTTAAAAGTTCATCTATTTTTTTGGAAATTAAACTAGTTTGTTACAAAAATTTGGGTTGTAAATTGATTTCCTAAACTGACAATTTAACCGTTTTTCGTTAAAAATTTATCTATTTTGTTAACAAAAATTTTCTTTGTTTTAAAATTGATTTTGAAAATGTTGAATTTCTGTTTTCGGTATTAAGTTATTGGTTTGAAAATTAAATTATTTGTTTGCAAATTTAAGTTTTTGCTTGGAAATTTAAATATTTTGTTGGAACTTTGACTTTTTGTGGTTCATAATTATTTCTCAACCGTAAATTTATCTATTCAATTTTTCGTTGAAACATCATAATTTTAGTTGAAAATTAATTTCGTTCTTTGAAAATTCTATTTTAGTCTAAATATTTAACTATTCCATTTTTGATCGAATACTTATTTTTTCGTTTAAAATTCGCGTCTATAGATGAAAATTGAACAATTTTATTGATAATTTTTTTCTTGAAAAATTTATTTTTTAGTTATAAATTTATCCTCTTTGTTAGCGAATTATTCTTCTTGAAAAATTCACTTGTTTTACATAAAAATTAATTTCTTTTGTTGAAAATTCGCATTTATTTGGGCTTAAAAATTAATTTTTTCAACTGCAAACTTCAGTATAAACTACAGTGTTTAAGTTAATAAATGTATTTTTGAAAGTAATTACTTAGGTTGAAAATTGAACTATTTTGTCGAAAATTTTTTTTTTATTTGTTAAAAATCCATTGCTTACTAAAAATATGACTAAGGCATGCAGCACTAAATTTTAAACATTTTAGATCCAGAATTCTTGTCTCCTATATCTATTTACATAAAGTCAATTATATTTGCCTCTTCGCAATAAGCCTAATAGTTTTACGGTAACTCGGGATTTCCAAACCTGAATAAATTTGAGGAGCAGTTAGATCGTCATTAGTGAGGTCGGGTGAGCTCGTGCATTTTCGGCTTTACACGAGGCTGGTCTTCGCAGCATTTAACAGAGTCGACTCACCGACACTCCATGTTTAAATGTGTCGCTCCCAGATGGGACAGTCGCGGGGGCCGAAAAATGCCACATTCTGGAGACA
>NC_046657.1:39372056-39383509 GCF_010883055.1 Belonocnema kinseyi
ATAAGGGTAATGTTTTAACTGAAAACAAGAAATTTCTCCCGCCTAACCTATGCTGCTGAGCTGTTCGTATCATTATTCGTCAGAGAAAATATGCAAGTTGAGTTTCTAGCTTGTAAAAAATACAGAAGAAATAGGGAAAATTATATTTATAAAACGAAAATTCCACGGATTATAAAAATATAGTATCATATAGCCGACACTGACCGTCGCGACCTGGAATATTGGAGCAGGAAGCGATCAGAGAGTATTAAAGAACAAATGGATAAAAGTTTTTCCTGAAATTGAATCTCTTCCTGTTTTACATCCGAATCATCTATTTTATGTATTTTTCATAGTAATGCGTTGGATTTTTCTCATTTATAGCGAAGAAATGCTGTATGCGAAGATTTTTGCTGCACCATCCCTGGCGGACCGAAGCAACCGAATGGAGCCTCTACAAAGTACCCACAAGGACCCAGCTGGGTCCCCATTCGGTTCCTTTTGAAAAAGCAAAAAAAAACTTTTGATTATTCAGTTTCCGAGTTCTGAAAACAGAATTGGACAGGTATCAGACATTTTTCTGGTTTATCTGACGTGTAGCTACTCTTCCGCTGTAACTTTAAAATGTTGTTTCGTAGATGTAAACTAATATTAAAGTTATATAACAGAATTAGATCTGAAAAAGATTTACTTTCCTTTATTTGTATTTTTAAATACTTTTTCAGTCTGTCCAGACCCGATCGATTGGACTTGCACATATTTGCTTTTCCTTTTACCTTGATAACCAACCGTATCTCTTCTACTTTAAAACTAGTTTGTGATAATTCAGCCGCGTTCAATAACTGTGCAGCAGTAACAAATTGATTAATCATGCTAGAAAATATTCAATTGGTAATTTTGAAATTATTTACCCATTTTGCTAAAGCGTTAAATAATTTAGGAAGTAACTGAACTTCTTCTCTTGCGTTTAACGCCCAATTTTTTAAGGTTGAATCATGATTCGGCAAACATCAATCAGAGACACTATTAAACTGTTCCAAAACAGAAATTGATATTTTTAGTAACTTTTCTGATCTTGCTCCCCCTTGCTCAATTTGCTTTTCGCATCTCTAGAGCATTTTTCATTTTGTACTTTCCTAAATTGAGTTCTCACAGACTCAAAGCTTATTATTCTTTTCTTTCCAGAACGCCAAAAAGCAAGTGCTTATGGATTATACTCTAGATCAACTGTATATTTTGATTAAAATATTCATCTTCCATAGAATCATCAAAATCTTTTTCTAATTCTTCGTCAATCCATGCCCCTTCAGCTATCATGCTGTTTTCATTATGGCATACATTATCATAGCTTTCAACAATCAACCTGCAATCACATGACGTCTTTATGACATCTACAAAATGAGAAGCAAAGGATGACAATATATGACAAAGGATGACAATATATTATTACAAATAGATAAAAATTAAGGTTCATAAAACTAATACTCATAAAAATTTTTACGTTCTGAAATTCAAAAATACATTAGGCCTAAAATTGAACAATAAAACTTGAATTTATTACTATAAATTTAAAAATGAAAAGCAAAGGCTCGTTTTTCCGGTTATAATAGATTAAATATGGTAATCAGGATTTTTTTAAAGTCGAATGCAACAATTCAAAGTGTTTTTCGCATTTATACTAAGTTAAAAAATATTTTTAAATAGAAGAAAATGTCGATGAAGTTAGGACATAACACTTCTTTTAAATATATTTTTTTGAACACAAAATAAAAAAAATAAGAAAAGTAAATCATATATTTGATGCATAACATAAATATTGACATATTTATACATTGTAGGCGTATAAACTCCGAAGATCAATAACAATTCTAGAGTGTTGTGTAAACCAACAAGTTTCTTTGTCTATTGATAGTAGAAAGCAGTTCCCTGACTAAAGTTGTTATAAATCATCCACGTTTTAGAAAGGATATAATTCAGTAGAATAAAAAAATTATGAAACTTGGCTTTTCTGTCATTATAATTGTGTCTACGCTTACAAAGTCAATTTTAAGGTAATTAGCAGTGTTTTCATCGACTTAAGAATTTTATTAGATCTAAATTTTAAAAAAATAATAAATTTTATTTTTTAGCGTTTGAAAGGAATTTTTGTTTGTTTTAAAGCATAGGGGTGGGCTTCATTTTTTGTTGAACCGATATAAACAGAAAAACAATTCGGATCGCGATAAAATAAAAGGGGGCACACTCGGCATCCCACGTGATGCACGATCGGCACACAAATGAGGGAGCAGTCTCGGCGGCGGCATAATGTGCATCGACAGCTAACTGCTAAACCCTAAAAATCCCATAGGGTGCCGGAGCTTTGCTCTCTCTTCTACTCATCCTTTAAAAAGCGTAATTTTGGCACACTTTAAAGTTGTATTCTAAGAGTTAGGCGAGTTGAGGATAGGTGAATTAACTCGCTTGAGGTGTGGGATTTAATTATTTCAAAGAGAATAAGCGACTAGACGCGATGTTTTCAGGGTCACAAGGGTTAGCCTGCTTGTGGTTTGGTAGGGGTGGATTTTAGGGGTAAGATAGGTTGAAGGTAGGTAAGTTATTTCGAGGAAAATACGCAGATAAACTCGCTGTTCCCAGGATCAGGTTAGTAAGCCTCCTTGTGGTTTAATAGCGGTGGTTTCGTGAATTCAGGTATGTTAGGGGTGGATTTTTGGTTAGGTGACGTTGATTAAGGGTAGGTGATTAGTTGGGCTAGATTATGGAGTGAAATTCAATTATTTTAAGAAGAACGAGCGATTGAACTCGCTGATCCCAGGGATAAATAGGTTAGGCTGCTCTTGGTTTGACAGGGATGGTTTCTACCCCTCTTCAAGACACTTCAAGACAGATGCTTATTCAAATAATTTTTTAACCAACTATCAGTAAAAAAATAGCTAATCTACATTTTTGGGCACCAGTGTTTGCTCGGGACAAAAGCAAACCCATTGAATCAAAATGAGTGAAAACCCAAAAGACATGCGGAATCTATATTTCAAACTGGTTAGGGAACCTCACTGAACGACAAGTGTTTCAGGCTAAATGATAAAAGAGGAAAAATCACGGACTTCAAGAAAAAGGGCAAAACTTTACTTAAAATAGATGAAAATCCAACAGAAAAGATAAAGGGTATCTAAAAGATAAAGTAATAAAAAATATCAAACAAAATCTCAATAATAACAATAACAACAACAATAAAGGAATAAAAAAGAAAACAAATTTCAGACCAAAAAAAAGATAAACAATTTTTTTTTAAATTTTAACTGATGGCTCAGTCTAACCTTAAAATGTTAGGGGGGGGGGGGGGGGGGGGGGGGTTATAATTATAAAGATCAAATTTTTCATCAGAGTTAATAGTATCAATTCACTTTCCATTTTAGAAAATGTAAACAAAAGAGAAATATTAGGGTTAAAAGAGAAGACGATAAACTCATATAACATATATAAACAATTCAAACCTAGGTTGGATTTTTACAACAGCAAATCACAAGAAGTGTTCCAAATTACGAGGTAATTTAAAATAATCGTCATAGGTCACATAATAAGGGCTTGGGTAACATAATTGTTTGTAAGACAATCATAGTAATTTTTACCTTAATTCGAATTTGTTAGTTGCAGAAAATCTGCAAATCTTTACATTTAAGTGAACACAAAAAAAAATTAAAAGAGCCTACCTGGCAAATTTTGAGCCTCTAGGATTTTTCCTCTTATTTTAATTAATTATTGAGCTTTTCGAGTTAGTAGTTAATATTTCTCCTTCATTTTTTACGACACAATGGTCTTCCTATCAGCTCAGAGTAACATAAAACGTTCAGAGTGGTGTCTCCTTTATTTGTCTTAAGTAGGGAGTAGAGTCTAAAAAAATGTTTTTATGCATTTTTTTTGAAAATATGACAAAGCTAAATTTACTATACTATTGAGCTTATGGAAGAGAAACATTTAAAGGACATTTTTTGAAATTTCAGCACAAAAATAGAAAGAAATAAGCCAGTGGCAGCAGATTTATGATGACGTCTCTTATTTTCGGTGTTCCTCATATCTCATCGTAGAATTATCTGAAACAAATGGGTACATTTTTTTCATTAAAATACATATTTTTCTTGGGTCCAACATTGTCCAATTATGCATTTTTTATTTTTTTATTTTTTCTGGTCGTTTAAAGCCAAAATTGGGATTTTTGACGAAAAATTTCCCCATTTTGTAAGTGGAAAACACCCTTAATGTCGGAAAAATACATTTTAAAAACCGTTGGACCCTGGAAATGTGTATGCAGAAAGCGTGTAAGAAGTTTGGAAATGATCGGTCGAGTAGTTTTTTCAGGAGAGTAAACACCGACTTTGAAATTCTGAATCGAGAAAAACGCATTCAAAGTTTTGAACTGTAAAAAAAGCGAAAAAAATTTATTTTTTCATCTTACACTGAATCATTGATTCTAGCTCTATAAAGGACATCTCCCGCAGCAATGTTGTTCTCCTGCGCTTCTTTTCTTTCAAGTATGCGTTGAATCCTGTTCTACTGAATTAAAAACCAGTAGAAAATCGATGATTGGATAACCCTATTGAACATCTTCGGGTACACGTTTACTGGTGCTCACATTGATTTTTTTCCCGATGTACTCGTATTTAGCATTTGCTTATTACATTTCGCAGGATTAGGTCTTTTCTTGGTTTTGCCCAGAAATTTTCTTTGACATTTTCTTTGTCCTCTTGTAACTTTCTTTTTACTCGGCATTTTTACTAAACTCTGGAAAAACTTCTTTCTAGTACGACAAAATCACTGCACAATAATAATTCAAAACCTTTCCACTGCTTGTACAAACACGAACTGACCAGGAATGTGAAACTGAGACCATATAAAATCCAATCTAACACAACGCTGCTGAAGGTTGTTAACCTTCTCAGCATAAAACACTAACCATTAGCCATCTATGGCTCTTGATTGAAACTAATCATCTATCTCATTATACGAAGTTTCGTTGAATTGTTGTTGTAATCACACTCTCGACGCTAGATGCTTTGAGAGACTTTTTTAGTAAATTATTAGAAGATAATGTACTATAATAGGACACCACAACTGCGATATAAGGAGAAAATGAAACTACGTCTCTTTTAATAACAAGGAATGTTATGAATTGTAAAAATATAAATTTAAAAATATGATATACAATCTTAGGGAAAAACTCGAATGCGAACCACGGCATACGTAATGATATTGCGCTCGCTGAAGCCCAGGGAACTTTAACAAAAGTGAATTCTCAATCACTAAATTTATTTTGTTGATTCTTTGACCTTTAATTTTTAAAGGTGTGTGGATAAATGTGGGAGAAATACAAAATACTTAACGTAGTAATAATATTTTTAATATTTGACCATTGCAATTTGAAAAAAATTATTATCATTTAATAAAAAAAACAATAATTGATTCGAATTTTCAGCAAAAAAGAACTTTATCATACTACTGTAATGTCTCGATCTTTAATTTTCTTTTTTTTGGAACCAAATAATTTTTTTCTTGTAATAAATATTTTTTATTCTAATTCAGCATTTCTATATCTAGGGAAAAAGTTTTTTTATTTTTAAAAGAAAATTTGATTCTGACTCAGAATTGAATTAATCGATATCCAGAAATCTAATTTATCATGATACTATTTCTTCATTTTTATTTTTTATTGAAAATTGAATTTTTATCGCAGTACCCAACCGAGCCTGCTCTAATTCTAAATTAGTATCGCTTTTAAATTTTCAAATTCTACACCCATTTTTGTGTGGACTTTTGGCTCATCTCTAAATGCTGATCCAGTATAAGGTATCTAGAAACAGGGAGATTCGAAGAAATCCGCGATAGTTATCACATGAAACTACACGGAAAAATATGGCTTATCAAAAATTCTGTAACTTTGTCTCACAGTCTCAAATATGAGAAAAAGTCATTTAATATTCAGAGTCATCACAAAGCGACTTTCCGATTTTTTTAAGGAAACTTCAGAAGGTTTTTACGATAATCATGTAGGTACTTCAAAATTTTTTTATGACATTTTCCATATCGTCCGTTGTTTGAAATTTTAATTCATTTTCGTTTATTTTTATTTCTATTTAGAAAATTGTATAACTGATGGTTTTCTTTTTATAAAAAAAGTCATACGGAGAAATTGTTCAGGTTTTTGGTTACTATGAATAGATTTACATAGAATTGTTTAATCTTAAAAAAAGCATTTGAATTTTTTTTTAAATGCTCTGACTTTTTAACTTTTCAATCAGATTATTGTATCAAAAGTTATGTGGTATGGAGTCGACGATGACGACGACGGCGAAAGACAAACGCCATCATGTAACCGGTTTTTCCGGATTCAAGGAGTCTCAAAACGTCGAGATTAAAAAAAAATTATTTATAGTCAATTCTGCCATAAAACTAATAGCTTCTCATTATGATGCAAACGTAAAAAAATACTATACATTCGATATGAAACTGGTGACTATAATATAGATAAGTTCACTTTTTGGAGGAAATCGATTGCGAAACACGGGACACATGCTATCAATGTTTTCGTAAACACCGAAGCAGCTTTAACAACAAGAACAATTTCACAGTCACCTAGTTACAGTTGTCAAAGCTTTGACCTTTAATCTTTAAAATTATATAGACCAGTGTGAAAAAGCGATGCAAATGATTTCAAGATTTTCGTGGGTGGTCTATTTTTGAGAGAATAGTAGAAAACAATTTCTTTGAAGCAACTAACGGTGATTGCGGTGATGATTCATCAGTTATAGTAGATACTATACATAATTTCTATGTAAAAATACAGCGTCTTCAAAACTCGAAAGATTGTTGAAACATTGACTCTTCTGGAATGCTAATATAACACGTAGACAATCGTGAGGCTTAGAAACAAAAATACCACGACGACGTTGCACAGTTTACAATCTGATGAAGCACCAAAATATTCCTTAGTAACATTGCGAATCAAATTGTTTCTTATTCCACTGATCGGTGTCTCTATAAATTCGAAAAGATGAGGATTGTCTATATCGCGGTCTTATTTTCGGCGTTGATCCTCAGTTTTGTTGGTAAATATAATAATATATCTATACTTTTGAGAAAAAAATTATAAGTTTCATATCGTGCTGACGTGTACACTTAGAAGTGTCCTATATGTGAACGTGAGCATATAGTACATTCCCAGATGTTCAAAGATTCATTAGCGGACCTTTCGGACGAAACCTAATGTGCAACATTGCGTGTCCAGTCATCCTTATAGTTTCAGTCGGGTGTCCGTCCGTCTGTCGCACTCTTTTCCTAGGATAAGAAGTCAGAGTTCGGGAATGTGGGAGGTACAGGGTTGTGAAATTTCGGGAAGAGAAGATGTAAAGGTCTGAGTGAAGTGTCCCATATGTGAACGCGAGCATATAATACATTCCCAGATGCGCAAAGATTCATTAGCGGACCTTTCGGACTGAGTCTGAGTTCTGAGTTCACTTTTTTAGTAACGAAAATAATTTTGTTATTTATTTAAGTACTTTTTTTGTGAATTCTTTTTTTTATCAATGATTTATCAGTTTAGTTAAAAATTGAACTATTTTATAAATAAAAAACATTAATAAATCTTCAATGTTTATTAGTTCCATTGTGCACAGGAATGTGACTTTCATTATCACTGCCCTTCAAATAATTCTCAAATTTTAATTATGCGTATGTCATGATTTCGACGAAAACCCGGTCTTTCATAGAAATACAGGAAGTTAAAGCGCGCAATCATGTTTCTAAACATCTGGGAAGAGACGCTTAATTTTTTGTTCAAGGTTAATAGTATACTACTCCTTTCAAATATTTGACAATTGTTCAAATGCTTTATTTATTATTCGTTTTGGAAAACTAAAAATCATTCATCTATTGTCTTGAATTTTCTAGAAGCTATATAACATTAATGTACGTTATAAACCCTTTTTATTTGAATAAAATTGTTAAATTATTTACAGATTTTTGAATTGAATACTTTTTAATTAAAATACGTTTTTATTAAGATAAATTTAAATATTTAATCTATTTACATAAATCAAATGTTAGCATAGTGTATAAACCTTATAGGTAATCTTAATATTGAAAATGTAGTTTTCAGTTTTTACCGAGTCTATGCAAAACATATTATTCATGACTAAGTGAATTTACCAGTAGCATCTTTAACCAGAAAAGACGAATTTGCAGCATGCTTAACAGTGGACTTTTAAACAAAAAACGAAATTATTTTTAAACTAAAAAGATGTATAGTTTAATTTTCAACCGAACACGATTGATCAATTTAGGAAAGGAAAATCATTTCACCTAAATTCTAATTTTGGGGGATAAATAATTTTGAATACAACAAACAATTTTTAAATAAACATTTTAATTTTAAATTTGCTGATTCAATTGTTTTTTAGAGCTTTATAAATCTTAAATTTTGCGAAGATTCTTGAGAAAACTAATAAAATTTAAAGATTTCATATGTCGAAAAAGTACATTTTTATTGTTCAGGGTTTTGAAAATTGTTCCGAAAGATTTGAAATAGTTTACAGAATATTTAGAACTTTTAGACTTTTACCTCCTTTAACTCTTCTAGACATTTTCGAACTTTGTAGAAATTTTTTAACACTTTTTGACACCTTCTTCAATTTTCTTCACAAATTTAATCTCCAAAACAAAAAGTCATCAAAACTCTTTACAGGCATCTTAAGAATTTTCTTCTACTAACTTGAAGCCTTTCAAACTTCTTAAAAAGGTTCTGACCCGCGTGGAAGAAGTTTACATGGCTCAAGCATGGCAAGACACTTGGAAATATTTGGCTAAAGCCTGGATCATGGCTGAATAACAGAATGGCGCAAGCCTTGCTCTTGTCTGTCTCCCATGCTTAGGGTACGCTAAACACAAATGAATATTCGTAACAATATTTAAGTGACAGCGAAAATTAGCCTGTTTAATACGTACTCTACGAGAATTAAAAAAAAAATTAATTTTTTGAATAACAAAAACAAATACAAATGATGTTTCGACGACCTGAGTCGCTATTTTCGTAGAAAATTTTTTTAGTTAAAATTCACACGTTAATGTTAAAGATTCCACAGACATTCCCTTTAGTGGAAAATTAAACTATTTTTTGTTGAAAATTTGTCTTTTCAATTAAAAATGAAAATTGATCTATTTTAGTATGAATTGCGTCATTCTTGCATGAAAATGCAACTGCTTTTTTTTTAATTTGCCTTTTTGGGTTGAAAATTCCAAAATATTTGGAAAAAATTTATTTTATATTTAAAATTCATATCTTAGTGTGTCAAATCCAATCGCAATCTTATTTCAGTTAAAACTTAACCATTTTTGTTTGCTTGAAAAATTTTCTTTTCCATTTAAAGATTCATCAATCTTAGTAGAAACTGCATTTTTCTTAGAGCAAAATGCAACCGTTAGTTTAGAAATTTTAACTGTTATATTACAAGTTCATTTTAGGGTGTAAAAAGTTCAATTATTTTTGTAAAAAATGTACTTCTTGTTTTGAACTGATACTCGTATATTGAAAATCAAAGTAAAATTTTTTTGATCAATAATCATTTTTAATTTAAAAATTCATCTATTTTTTTGAAATTTTCCTCTTTTCTGGAGAAAAATGCAACTTTTAGGTTTCAATATAAAAAACTGGATTGAAAAATCCTTTCGGTTGAAAATCCGACTGTTCTGTTAAACATTTTTAGTTTTGGGTTGAAAAATCAACTTTTTTGGTAAAAAATCGAGTTTTTGTTTCTTAGTTATTTTAGTACTGAAAATTCACTGAAATATTTATTTAACTAAAATTCTTCTTTCTTTAAGGAAAATCCAAACGTTTGCTTGAAAGTTATTTTTCTTTGTTTGAGGATACAACTATTTTGTTTAAAGATTTTTGTTGAAACACTTTGTTAAGAAATTACTTTTTTGTTGCAGATTCATATTTTCATTTGCAAATTTTTGTCTTTGGTTGAAAGTTTAACTATTTTGTTCAAAATTGTTCGCTTTTAAATTAAAAATCAACTGCGTGAGTAAAAATTGTACATACATTATCATGTTGCATTATATTGTGTCATACTGTATCATATTCCATTATATTATATGATATTCCATCATATCTTGTAATACTGTTGCATACTGTATGAGGTATCACATTTTATAATATAGGATTTACAGAATTCCTGGAAAATAAAAGAAAGAATTCAACGACTACATTTGGACAACCACTAGAAAATGCTCATTTATTAATCTAAAAAAACATGAATAATTGAAACTGAAAATCTTTTTAAGTATAACAACATTCGTATTTTTATCACATTTAAAAATTTTTTATTTTGTTTGTTAGTAGTTAAACAACAATATCGCCTTTTATAACAATTTTTTAATCAGCAATTGATATATCTTCTTGTGAGGTCACTGTGAGGTCACACCCATACCCCTTTCCCCAAAGTTTCGTGACCATTGCGCATAACCGTAGAGAGAATTTTGGAGTCTTAAAATAATTTTTCGCAACATTTTTTTAAAATTCTCTCAGTTTATGAATTTTTATCTAAAATGGCTAGTTTAACGAACAAGACCTTCAATGTACGACGAGGGGCTATTCACTTCGAAGTCCGTTGAAGTCAACGTAACGTTCTTTCAGCAATGTCGAGCGACTTCAACCGTACTTTCGTGACTTGGTTTGACTCTAGTTCTTGAATTCGTTAGTTGTTGACTTCGATGAATTCAAGCGATGACTGTAGAATTCGTGCTGACTTCATGAATCGGTTTGACTCGGTGCGTACATTGCAGCGCCGTGATTAAAAAAAAAAAATTTTAATCAAAAAAAAAATTAAAAAATAATAATATTTTCATTCTTTTTTTATTATTAAAGATTAAATGTCTTAATAACTTGAAATCAAATTAGCAACGCAACCATGTCAATAATGACGATATCAAAGAGCTAAATGGTTGAGAATTGTCTGCTTCAACGCCGACAATTAGTTAAACACAAAATTTGCCACATTTTTTTATAAAATATTTTCACTTTTCTTTATATGGATGTCTTATAATTTTGATATAAAGTAAGCGAAACATAAAATATCAATTAATTTAAAAAATGGGGAAATGTTTTTTTACAAAAAAAAAATGGGAGACAAAAAGTTTCAAATTACTGATAGAAAAACTTTGCATTTTTTAAAATTTATATTGCTAACTTAAGGCTCTGCCTCTCTAGAGTTAAAATTATTTAAATTCAAAAATGTGCATAGATTTCTTTGTTGCGTTTTTTAAGACGTTTAAATAAATTATCAAAACATTAATAAATATAAATTTAAATATTTTTCGAATTTATAAGTCTTCTTTATTCATAATGTGTCCCCTAAGGGTTTACATGACTTCCATTCCTTACAATCTTTCCGTTTAAATCTATATATTTTTTACAATCTTATCCTTTC
>NC_046657.1:39383609-39385395 GCF_010883055.1 Belonocnema kinseyi
AAAAAAAAGGAGGTCAGAAAGGAATTAAGAAAATGGAGAAAAGAAAAAAGTAATGGGGAAGAATATAGGGAAAAAAAGAAAGAGTATACTGAATTGTGTTATTAAAAGAAAGAGGAAGAGCATAAAAGGTTTGAGGAAGAGGCGGAGAAGGCTAGGACGGAAGAAGAGGTATGGAAGTTAGTAAATAGAGAAAGAAAAAGTGTAAACCAAGATATTGAAATAATAGAATGGAAGAAATATTTCTTGGATTTGCTAGGAGGAGTAGAGAGAAAAGTTGTAAAGGGAGGAAAATATGGTAGAGAAAGAGACGGGGAAGAGGAAATTTCAAGCGAAGAAATAGTTAAAGTTTTAGGAATAATGAAGGATGGAAAGGCACCTGGTATAGATGAGATCCCAAATGAAGTATGGAAATATGGAGGGGAGGAACTAGAGGAATGGGCATGGATAATGTGTAATAGAGTATGGCGAGGAGAGGGGTGGCCAGAGTTATGGAAAGAAGGAGTGGTTATACCAATAGTAAAGAAAGGCAAGGGAGAGGAGGTTAAAGATTATATGGGGTTGACGTTGATGCCAACACTGTATAAAGTATATGTAACTATTTTGTCGGAGAGATTGAAGATAGAAGTTGAAGAAAAAAAGATCGAGTCACAGAATCAGACAGGGTTTAGAAAAGGAAGGGGGGTAATGGACAACATATATGTTCTGAACTATCTAGTAAATAAGAGAATTAAAAGGGAAGAAGGGCAATGATAGCAATGTTCGTGGACTTAAAGGCGGCGTTTGACTCATTAGACCGGGGCGAAATAGACAAAGTTATGGTAAAGAAGGGGATAAGAGAGGGATTAATAAAGAGAGTATCAGAAATTTTTAGGGAGAAAGAATGGACAGGGAGATGGAAAGGAATAAAGTTAGAAGAAGTCAAAGAGTATAAATATTTGGGATATATCTTGCAGACGAATGGAGATCATACAGCTCATGTAAGAGAAAGGATAAAAAAAGCAGCAGGGGTAATGAAACAGATATGGGGAATAGGAAAACGGAGGTTAAAAAAAATTGGAGAAGGAGAATTTGGTTATTTGACACGCTGGTATGGCCGGTTTTAGGTTATGGAGCAGAGATATGGGGATGGAAAGAAAGGAAAAATATTGAGAGTTTACAAGAAAGGTATATAAGGTGGACACTAGGGGCAGACTGGAGGACGCCAGGATATATGGTGAGAGAAGAAGCGCAAAGGGATAAGTTAAGTATTAGAGCGGGTAAGAGGGCATGGAAACTTGAGACAAAGCTGAGGGAGGGAAAGGGAGGGGAGTTGGCGAGAAAGTGTTTGATGGAGGTAGAAGAGAGGAGAAGAAGGGCGATCGAATTAACGAGGTGGGAAGAAGAAAGGAGGGAGTTCTTTAATGATAGAGAAATAGAAGACGGGACTGGAGTAAAATATGAAGAATTGGAAAAAAGGGAGAGGGAAAGACAATTAACAGAAGGATGGGGGGAGATTGAGGAATCAAAATACAATAAATGGTATAAGATGATAAAAAAGGAAGGGCTGCCAAAATATTTAGAAAAGGGATGGGGAGAGAGAAGGTGGACCAGAACAGCAAGATTTAGACTGGGAAATGAGGTAAGGGAGGGGATGTACTGGGAAAAAGAAAAGAACAGAATGTGTAGAATATGTGAATGGGAGGAAAAAACATGGGAGCATGTATGGGAAGGATGTAGGAGAGGAATGGAAGATAAAGGAAGCTGGCAAGAAAATGTGGTTAAGATTCTAGGCGAAGATGGATTAGGA
>NC_046657.1:39385495-39396409 GCF_010883055.1 Belonocnema kinseyi
ACCATTATCTCCCCTCTTCTCACTTCCCTTCCTATATTTCGCATTTCCTCTATCTCTACCTTAGCATCAATCCTTTTTAGTACTTCGTCCACCCCTTCCTTCGGCTCCTTCCCCTCTAATCTTATACCCTTTATCACTATGTTCAATTTTCTTTCTTCCCTCTTTTTCTTCTCTATTCTTTGTTCTATGTTTCTCAGCCTTTCTATCTCCTTATTCCCACTCTCGCCCCCACCGCAATTCCCGTTTGAGCTTTCAAGTTTCTTCATCCTACCTCTTATCTCCTCTACCTTTGTGTTATTAATTTCTTCCTGCTTCTCTAGTTTTTGCTCCAATGACTCCATCCTCTTTTCCAACTTTTTCCTGATTTCTTCCCATTATTTTATTTCTTTCTTAACTTCAGCTATTTCCCGCGTAATTTCCTTCTTTAATTCCTCTCCCCTTCTCTCCTGCTCTTCTTCATAAATCCCCATTACCTCTATTATCACTTCTCTAATTTCTTTAGCCTTTCTTCTTTCATCGAAATTTCATTTTCATCTCTGCTACCGTCGGCACCCTCCCTGTTATCGCTTTTCCCTACCAAACTCTGCTTTTCCGGCGGCGATCTAAACATTTTCTGGTATTTTATACTCGCCCCGATATCTTCCTTCTCTTCACTGCTTTCCCTCTCCCCTCTCTTCCTTTTGATAAATGCTTCTATGGACCCTACGCTTTTTGCTCTTAATCTTTCCTTTCTATAGTTTTTTTACACTTCCCCCTTGCCTTCCTTTCCTTTATCTCTTTCGGCGTACTGAAGACTTCCTGCTCTAATTCTGTTCCTTCCGAGGAGATACTCGCTCCACTAGCCATTAATAAAATTCAAATTTTTCCGCCTTCTATCTTCCCTGCCTCTATCGTCGCTGTCTGTTACCTGTCACGCCTTTCTTTGTCACTACCCAACCCTGCTACTACCAATCCGTCAACACAGTCTTCCCACCCTGTCACAAATCTCCAAACAAACTTTCACACAAATCTGTCTCAATCCTCCAAAATATCTAACTCCCCTTTGCAATCTCACAATCCCTCAATTAGATCTCTCACCTCCACACCCTTCCACACACTTCCACTATACACTCACCTCAAATTTCACCACAATATCAGAAAAACTCAGCATCCACAATTCCCACTACTTTACACTTTCATGCCGGAAACGGAAGTCGAATTTATAAGTTATAAAAAGATTTAAGAATGAAAAAGAGATTAAATAAATTCTTTCCTTAAATTTTACTAAGTGGATTGAGAGGAATAGGATTTGCATATTTTCTGTTCCCGCTGCGGGATTTTTAGATGGAGGAAAAATCGCGTATTCATAGAAATATAAGTTCTTAATTTTTCTGAATTCAACTCTTGTTACTGGGCCTACAATACATAATCTAGAGATGCATTATTTTTAAACTGTATTTTTAACATCGCCTTTTTTCAAAATAAAATATTCATTTCCCATCGAAAATAGCGAGCTAACCAAAAATACATTATTAGTGAAATTTATTGGTTATTTATTAATTTTTTTATTCAGAAATAATCATTAATAAGCATTAATAAAAAGTCAGTAAATATTGTTTATATTGTAGAATTTGATATTTTATTTCTCACTTGGTTTTTTCTTGCAAAAAATACTCATGATAGATAGCCCAAAAAAGGGAAGTCTAATATATAATTGTTTCAAGAAAAAATATCAATATTTTACCCGATTTTGCAGTAAGGATACGGATTTTTGTGTTTACCAAAAAATACAAATTTCCAACAAAATGCAAGGACTGTTAACCCAAAAGTTAAAATTTCCGATAACCTACATTCATTTCACTAAAAAAAGAAATTTTTAACAAAATAGTTTATTTATATCAAAAAAAAAAAGAAAATTATTTAAAAAAGAACCGCTTTTGGCCAGAAATTAAATAGTTAAATTTTCAATTACAGTTCAAATTTAGAGCTTAAGTGTTGGGCTTCTAACCAAAAAGATGAATTTCTGGACAAAAACATTAATTATCTACAAAAAAAATTGTTAAATTAAATTATCAGGATTCTGAACCAAAAAGTATGATTTCCAACTGGAAGATACGAATTATTAATAAATGTTAAGCATTCTCAACAATAGAATTGAAATTATCAAAAAAGAAAGCAATCTTTGTTTAATTTTTAAGACAGCAGTTCAACTTTAAAATATATTTGTTCAATTTTCAATCAAAAAGATCAATTTTTAGACAAAAGGATTAATTTACTAACAAAAAGTTGAATTTTTAAGATAGATAACACATTTTTTTAACTTTAAAGAAAATAATTCAACTTTAAAACCTTTTTGTTTGATTTCTAAACAAAAATATGAATTAACTTCAGAAAAATAAGAATTTTTAACAAAGTTCAAGAATTCTCTTACAAAATGTTGAATTTTCAACTATTTGAATTAATTCTACCAAAAAGACGAGTTATTAATAAAATTCAAGTACTTTCAAACTAAAAGTTCTATTTTCACCTATAAAAGAAGAAGTTTGAAACAGAAAGATTGATATAATGCCAAAAAGATGAATTAATAATAAATTCAAGAATTTTCAACAAAAACGTTGGATTTTTTAACAAAAATATTAATTTACTACCATTAAAGACGAATTAAAAAAAAAATGAAAAACGCAACATCAGATTTGAATTCAGAGACCCCAAACACACGAGCACACTCAAGCAAAATCAAATCGGATCACGTTAATTAATTTTTTTCTAATGCCTACATGTCTCGTGATGCAAAAGTTGAACGACTTTTTTGTCTTGATATATGTGTCACTAGCAGTGAAGGGATCGAAATGTATAAGTGGTACTCAAGTCCATTACGCTGTACAGTCGGTCGTGAAACCTGGACATACCAATAAAAGGATGAGAGTAAAATTCAGAAGAGTGTGATAAGCCTAAATATGACAAATCTTCCCCCGTGTATTTTAGCAAATAAATGGCCTCCCGGAGCAGCACTTTCACCAAGAAAGTAGCTTGTACATGCTTTGCTTCCCTTAACTGTAGGGCTATTCAGGGCATCACTTTCCCAGTTTAATAAAACGTACCCAAAACATGGGTTCTTTTGAGCATGTCTTCCCCATTGAAATATTGAAATATAGAGGCTATCTAGATTTTCATATTTCACTGGGAAAGTGATGTCCAGGGAACTCATGCTCATTTTTGCCACAGTCTCTAGATTCCAATATTTCAATGTGGAAGTTATGTTATTACTGGGGAAGTGATGACCGCGCAAGACATGCCCAAAATAATCCATCCCGTATGAAAAAGAAGTATTAGTAAGTATTGAAACTAATACTTTTTTTGCGAATAAGCATTGCAGATACAATACTTTTTCGCGAAAAAAGTACTGGACCCAATACTTATTAATACTTCTTTTTCATACGAGATGTTTCGGATAGGTATTATTAAGCTGGGAAAGACATGCACAAAATAACCCCTGCTTCGGGTAAGTTCTAATGAACTGGTAAATGATGCCCTGATTAGCCTCACGGTTAGGGGAAGTGATGCACAAGGCAACCATGAGACTTGGGGAAGCGATACCCGTAGAGGATTTAATCTTGTGGAAAGTGATGCCGGGGAATGCTTGCCGTAAGTAGGCTTGTTTAATAATAATTTTATTAGTAATTGGCAAATGTAGATCGCTGATTAACATCTAGATCGTTTCGATCAGATATAGTGAGTTTTGTATATATCACCAGTCTTTTTACAGAATCAGCAAAAAGGCCAGAAAACGACTGGAGACCACCTGCTCCTAATGAACAGCAGGATTTGCCTGACGATGTTGTAGCAGCCCTATTCCATGATTGGAAACATAATCACTATACATATGGCGATGAGTTTGGACAACATATGCAGATGCCTTCGTCTTCCGCACCACATACTAACCAGTATAATCAACATGTACCAAGCCAACACCGTGAGTTTAAAATTCATGCATTTTGTAAACAATTATAATAAAATTTTGACTGAAAATTCTTTTCTTTGTTTGAAAAATTATTTTTGAAATGAAAATCCAAATATTTCATTTACCGCCAAAAAGGCATATTTTTTAATTACACAATTAAACAATAGTAACAGTGATAACATTATTTCTTAAAATCAGCGAGCTTCCAGGGCTTGCTTTTCCTCTTACCATGCAAAAAATGCATTTTCCACGATATTGAAAACAATTTTTGCTTTTTACTGTCCTTTTTCAGGATCACTTGTTTGCCTCTGCACTACTCCCTTGCTTTCCCTTACTTCCTTCAATTTCTTCATCCACATCACTCCCTGTCCACTACCATTTAAGATCCACCTTACACACTCATCTACACTCAACTGTCCCTCTTCCTCTCCTGTACATCTCTCTAATACATGTGCCCATGACTCCATTTCGTATCCACATACTTTACATAAATTCTCTTCTTCATCCATTTAATATCTGCATGCCTTCACTGCTTTTCCCATTCTAAACCGTACAACCCTACTCCACTTTTCTTCCTTTTTTATTTTTTTGCAGATATTCTGATTCCCCCAACGCTCTGGCCATCATATACCATCTGTTGTACCTCGAACCTATTATCTTTGTCCATCTTTCTTCTCCTTGTTTAACTAATAGCTCTAACTCTATAACCTGCCACTCCATAGCCCTTAACATATATCCTGGTCAATTCCAGTTAACCCCCATTACCCAACTCAGAAATCGCTCATGCATTCTCTCCTACTTTCATATGTTCCTTCCATCCTTAGATCTCCACGCCGTAACACAACATCGCCCACATAAACGCATCCAACAACCAGACCCTGATTCTCCAATCGTTCTTGAACCTTTTCTTTTCTATACCTCATACTTGGCCCATTAATTTACTCGCATATGCAATTCTTTTCCTCATCTGCAGCTCGTTTCCCCCTTCTGCCTCAAACCAAAAACCTAGGTAACAGAACTCCTCTACAATTCCCACCTTTTGTCCATTCATCTCGTGAACGTAATTTATTTTGCTATTTTTTTCCGAAGCACATCATCCCTGTCTTCTCTACGTTTAACATCATATATTTTGTTCCTACATACTCTTTGAAGATTCTCATCATTAGGTTCATCCCCTTCTCATCATCTGCTAATAGAACTACATCTTCCGCTTGTGCTAGAGAGTATAGTTTGCTATTACCCAAAACCGTTCTTCCTTTCCCTCTCTCCTTTAGCTTCTCCTCTAAGTCTGCAGGTAGGATATGAAATAGTAACAAACTTAACGGACACCCTTGCCTTAGACCTCTGCCTGTCCGAAAAACCTGCCATTTTTTCTCTTCTATTTTCAACCTAATGCTGGTTTAAGTAAAAATTTCCTTTATCGTCTCCACCAACTTTTCATCTACACCCCTCTCTTTTATGGCCTGTCATATAACTTTTCTGTTCACTGAGTCAAAAGGTGCTTTGAAGTCTACAAACAAAGCGACTGGTTTCCCTTTCTTTCTCCCCAAATTTCTGTTCACTAAGTAGTTAAGTAAGTAAATGTTGTCTATAGTTCCCATCCCGTATTCCTCCACCTTCTTTCCTTCCCCTTTCTTCACAAGCGGTACCACCAGTCCCGTCGTCCACTCTTCCGGCTAACTTTCCTCTTTCCATACCTTGCTGCGGATTTATCACATCCCATCCCTAATCCCTTCTACTCCATACTTCATTGCTGCGTTCTCCATCCCATTTTCTACTGTCGCATTGTCTTTTTTAAACTATTTATTGCCTCCTTCACTTCTTTTTTTGTTATCTTGTCCCCTTCCTCCGTTTCTCCTTGAACTATCCTACACTTTTCCCCATTGATCTTATTTTGCTCTTTCCCTGATAGACCCTTAAAATAATCCGTCCATTCCTCCATTTCCATTTCTTCGTTAACGTCTTTCCCCTCCATCCCTATTTATCACATCCCACACCCGACCTTCTTTGATCGCTTTTTCTACTTCTGCTTTATACTCTTCCTCTTCCCTTTGTCTTTTTGGCTTAAGACGATCTCAGGGTACCGTAGCCTGCTTGATTTCTCGGCGACCCTTTTCTATTGTTCAGCGCTTGACTAGGTCTCGAAGCTGGAGGGTTCTCAACCGGCAGCTTCTGCATTATGTTTCATTGGACATTCAAACGGAATATAGTGTATGAACTTCTACCACGGAGGTCGAATTAAAGGCGCCCCACAAAGGGAAGAAATGCACTTTTTTCTTTTAAAAGTGTCCAGTGCCTTCAATTTTGGTCCGTTTTAAAATTTTTCTGTTTTAAATGAAAGTATATTAAATTCCAAAGAGCTTGGCGCTCCAAAGTTTTGTTTCACCTATTTTTTAATAATAATTTCGTCACTTGAAGTATGGAGAAACTGAAATTGTCCAGATAACAATTTTTAAACTTTAATAACTAACTAAAACACTAATTGAAAAATTAATAATAATCATTATTGTAAACAATTCTGGTAGTCGTTCTGGCGATTAAATGAAATTATAATTGTAAAAAATCTTAAATTTGGTATATTTTGCCACAAGAATTGTTGATAACAATGTTCACCGTGAAATTTTTAATTTGGCTTTTTTGGTAAAAAAATTATTTTTATTTTGTTTGAAAATTATTTCAAACGTTACATTGCTTTGCAGTTGCCTAAATATTTTTTCTTTCCAGCATCTTCTAATGTTCTTTTTTTCTCCTGTTATACTCGTCCTTCTCCATTTCCCCTTTTCTCCATGTGCTCACACAGTCTTTCATTCTCTCTTTACTATCCCAGCATTTCCCGTCCCACCAGCCTTTCTTAACCTCTACTCTTTCTTCATTAGTACGCGGCTCATCCTTTACCTTTTCGATCGACCCCTTCAACCTTTCAATTATCGAGTCTATTCCATACTTTTTTTCATACCTAACCTTCTCATTTTCCATCTTTTGTTCAAACTCTTTCAATTTATTTACCACCCAGACTCCCATTTTCGTGTTTCTTTCGCACCCTTTTTGCTTTCTCCCTCTGCCGCGCTTACTGACGCCTCTTTTTAGTGAAGCTATGATCGGGAATTGCTCGGGCTCCATCTTATTCCCTGCCTTTATACTCCCTATCATATGCCGCAGTCTTTCTTAAGCCAAGATGCACTTTACTATTGTTGCTCCCTTTGCTATAAATTTGGTCTCCCCTTCCTCATCTTCTTTCATATTTCAATTGCATATGAACCATCCTGTTTCCCCTATCATGGCTAGTAACCTTCTCTCTCACTGTCTGCATCTCTATGTCCCTCTCCCTTTAACGTGTTCTTTTCTTGCTTCTCGCATTGTCCACACATAACCTTTCAGTGGCAGCTTTTTTATCTTCTTCCAGTCCTTCTCATCTTCCCAAATTTCACTCATCATAATTACATCCAATTCTTCAAACTCCTCCCAAAATCCTTTATTCTTCTTCTTCAAACCTGACACATGCCAGAAAGCTATTTCACGTTTCTTTCTTCCCTTCTCTCTTCTTTCCTCTTCACTTTGTTTCCCCTTTGCCCTTTGGAAACCCCTTCGATTTATTTATAGTCTCTCTTTCGTCTCCCTTCTCCCTACATTTTTTAAAACATTTTTTTCCTAATTTCTTTTAATTCTTTATCGTAAAACCATTCCTCCCCTTTATCCGTAACCTGCCTCTCCCTATCACACCATTTGGCCCTTTTTCCTCTTTACCCAAGCCCTCCGCACTACTTGCCATCTCCTTTTCCTCTCCCTCCATCTCAGATCTTCTTTAATTATTTCCTTCATATTCTCTAGACTCCTTCTAATGTCTCTCAAAAACTTTTTCATTTACACATCTCCCGTTTCACTCTGTACTTTTAATCCCTTAACAACTATGTTATTTTTCCTGTTTGCCCTTTCTTCCCCTTCTAATCTTCTTTCAATCTCGCTTAATATTTTCCTCAATCTTTCATTTTCCCTTTAAACGTTCTTTTCATTCCCTTTAACTATTTTCTCATTCTCTTTTTTATCCCCCATATGCTCATTTCTAGTTTCTAGACTGTCAGGTCGATTGGCCCGGATGTAATGATCCGTTCGAATTGTAACATCCCAATATAAGATGTAATCATCACTTTCTAAAACAGGCATTGAAATGTATCTTAAGAAAGGCATCCATTCTTTTAAGAGTCCTAGGTTTAGGGCAAGTTGTTGATGTATAATGTCCGCTACATCATTGTGTATGTGCGTATATTCTCTCAAAGCCATTACGCGACAGCCATCAATAATGTGCTCGATGGATTCGTTGGTATCTCCACATTGTCGGCACCGGTCAACGATGTTTTGATATAACACGTATTTGCGATAACTCCTGGCACTGACAACCTGGAGCTCTATAGAAATGGGGAATTCTTCCGTCTCTGGATAAAGAACCTTTCTTATTCAAATATTGGATGCCTCACTATCCACTTCATGTTGATGTAACGTTTTGGGGATCTTGCCGCAAATAGTTTTCTGCCTTCATTGTATTTATAATTCCTCTATGGCTTTTGCTCTGATAGCGAATGCCTCATCTAAGGGCAAATTTCAGAGCTTCTAGTCAAGATCCTCTTCGAAGAAGATGCTGTAAAGTACAACGTTTCGTTTGCTGCTAAAATAGTCTCGCAACTTTATAACCTGTTATTCACACAGTTTTTTTACATCTACAACACTTCTAATCCCTATTTTTCTTCTGTTTAACTATTTAAGATCGGTCTCAGACCATTTCATGATCCCGAAAGAGTACATGAGGACCGGCATAGTATATGTGTTGATAGCCCTGATTCTGTTTGCCTAGTTGAGAAAAACGCTTCATAATCAATGTATCTTAGTACAAGCAGTCGGGCTTATCTTAACCATTGTATGTTGAATACCTTTAAATTTAGGAATACCCAAATATTTATATGATTCGCTTGCAGAATCGTACTGCATTCTCGTATTTTCGTATATTCGCATTCTCGTCGCAATGAGGATATACCTTATCTGCAATGATAGCTGTAAGACATTCATAAATTGTTAGAAGACAGGCTATCGGTCAAGGTTCAGCTGGATTTTGAGCGTCTAGTTTTTTAGGTAACATATATGTCGAACCATGGACCATAAAGCCTCGAAGGCTAACACAAAATGATCCAAGGACTACCGTCTTCTGCATGTTTCCCGCAAGTGTTTTAGCATATTGTTGACACGCAGGGATGCTTTTCAGGCTATTGACTAGTGAACGTTAGCTCAGAAGAAATTGACTGATCCTTCACATTTCTGTGGAAAATACCGTGTATCCTCTTATCGAGGATCTGCTCACGAAAGTTTTTCTCTTGTGCTTTCTTAATTCGGGCTTTCAGGTGTGAGTACTCGAGATAGATAAGATTTGATGCATTTTGCTCACCCCTAATACTGAAGTCAAGTCCGAGTGTTTTAGCAGCCCCCTCCGCTGTTTTGTACAGAAATGCTCCTTTGCCCACTTCTTTGTGATTCCTGACCATTTTAAGAAGAGGGTCTCTTCCATTTGCAACTCCATGTGCTGTACCCAGAATAATCCTGTTATGAAAACATTCAAGACTCAATATTCCGCGACCCCCTTGACGGCGTGAGATGTACAGTCGCGGAACGCAAGACTTAAGATGCATGCTTTTGTTCATGTGCATAACCTTTCTTGTCCCGATATCAAGAGATCTGAGCTCGTTCTTATACCATAGAACTACTCCAAATGAATAGAGTACTACCAAGACGGCAAGCATGTTCGTTGCAGATACGATGTTCCTCGCCAACAGTTCGGAAGACCAAATTTGTCGGATGAGACTTTTGTATCTGCCATTATGTTTTCCTCGCTTCAAATAAACCTTGGCGCATTTGTCCAACTCAAATTTCATTCCAATTTTCTTAGTATATCGTTTGACAATTCCCAGAGCTAGATGCAGTTGCTCTCTGTTTTTAGCATAGATCTTAAGATCGTCCACTTAAAATACATGAGTGACCTTGTATTTTCGATCTACAGGTTTGCCGCACCAGTACCCGTCGGAATGGCGAAGTGCTAGAGATAGTGTCAATGATGTAAGGCAAAAGAGGAGTGGGCTCATGATGTCGCCCTGAAAGACACCTTTCTGAAAGGCGACCTTGTTAGTTGTCACACGATTTTTGCCAGATGAGATAGTAAATCTGGTTTTCCAAAGTGGCATCAATCCATCTATGCACCCAACTATTTTCGGATGAACCTTTAAGATTTCCAAAAGACAGATGATAAGTCTATGGGAGTTTGAATCGAAAGCTTTTCGGTAATCAATCCAGGCCATGGATAGGTCACGCTGGTAGAATGCTGCATCTTTGCAGACACATCTATCGATGTGAGCCTTTCATTGGCCAAAGCTCTCGCTGCATTATACACACAATAATTGATAGCCCAGAGGTTGGATTCACCGGAAAAATGTCCACGAAGCTCGTCATCCATTTCAGCCAGATCTTTAGGCTTGAGAGAAACCTTGGTGTTGATGTTTCCGGGGTCGTAAAGCATCGCTCTTCATCTATTGGATGCCTGCCCGCGGTTGGTCTTAGTGTCGCCTCTCTTTCTTTGTTACCGACTTATTCTAGCTGTGGTAGAGTAGGCGTTCCGCTTACATAGCCCCTTTTACGGAGTAGTTCAGCATGGTCTCGCAGACGTTTCTGCGAAAATGCGATAGCTCCATGTATTTCTCGCACCACACAGCATGCAGCCGTGCCATGTAACCCCGTTCACGGGCCACACTTGCATCGTAGCACTCTGGCAAGTCGTGATTCAGTCGCTCGGTCCACCCACAGGTCGCGAGATCCCGCCGATTCATCGCATTGAATCTATTTTCATTGGCTCCCCTAGCTCTAGATTGGTCGGCATTGTTGGCCGACCCATTGTCGGGAGCCCTGCGCGTTCTGTTGTTTTGAACCGCACTTACTACAAC
>NC_046657.1:39396509-39410518 GCF_010883055.1 Belonocnema kinseyi
ACAATTGTCCGCGACTGCCTATTTATTTTTGTAACTATATTCAGCAGAAACCCTTGGTACAGGGACCCTCTATCCGCAACCCGAGGACGCGTTCGGTGGCTTCGTCATAGGCCCTTCGGTTTGATTTCAGAGGAATCAAAATCAAATATATAGAAATATCGAAATTTGTTGCATCATAAAAACCCGGCAGTGACTGATGCTATATGCTGGGGAAGCCTCGAGCAAGATAATAAATAAAATCCATTTTTAACTAAAAATGCCTTCCGCCTGCAGTTACAATTTTAAGAATTTGACACCATTTTATAATAATGTAATAATAGTAGTAATGATACCCTACCGAAGGTGTTCTCACAAAGGTTTCGCGATAGGGGGATCTCGATTCCCTGCTGGAACGGAAGCGTAGTTTTGGTTACGTTTAAAAGCCTAGGTAAAACCTTCCTGTTCAGATGTTCTACTAGTGCATTAGAGGATGCCTTAGTGTTGTTTCTACATTACTGAAGACTTGTAAAGCATTAACAAAATTCCTTTCAAGGTGCTCTTAATGTGATATGTCCATTTTTGTCGCTCATTTGGTTACAGAACCTCTGCTTTTGCTTCTGGTTGTATAAGCCCATGCACCTCTGGTGGATGTGGTGGTTTTGGATCATCAATAGTTTTTTTCCACGCCCAATCAACCTGTTTTTTTATCTCCATTGCTCGGTCTTCTGTGATGTGTAAATTAGTGCTGATGTCCTTCTCCTGAGCGGTAAGATCTCAGTACAACAAAAAACCAAAATCCGTCCCCTATAGAAGGCGGTATGGATTTTTGGCCATTGGTCTGAGGATACTCATTCGAGCGCCCTCCAGGTGACCTTCTTAAAGGGTTTAAAAAGCTTAATAATGAATAGCGAATCCGTGAATCTGATCCACTTCCTCTATTCTGGGTCTTAGTGCTGTTTATGGGCGATGTGGTGGCCAATGCTCCAGCGTTCTCAGCTGCTTTACTGGCCTGGTGCGCATGCCTCTTCTGTCTTTCTTTTTAGGGAACTGTTGATGCGTTTCTTCTTTTTGGGGTACTAATTGGCCGCTCCTGTTTCGATACCCTCATTCAGAGGGACCATTAATTATCTTGATTTCACGATCAGCTAGGAAAATAAAAGGTCCACCACGTTAGAAGACCTTCGTAGGCCCTAGGTTCCAAAGTGTTATGGGCAAGATCACTTTACGCGCAAGGCTTAGGCCCGTGTTAGCTATATTTATACACATGCATGCCGAGGTCCGTTTGACCCCCAAATCCCACACGCTTAGGCCACTTCATGAACCACATGGTCTTATCATAGCCCCTGAGGAAGTGATTTCTTTCTTTCTTTTTGCAAAATCTGTCTACATAAAAATTTTTCATTTTAGTCGAAAAGTTCATCCCTTTTATTTGATTTTAAATTTATCATTTAAGTGAAAAATTCAACTTTCTCGTTAGAAAATTAATTTTATTGGTTGAAAAAGGATATTTTTCGTTTAAAGTTATATTACTTGGTTAAAAACTAATCTACTTTGTAGATTTTTTCGTCGGAAATTTACTTGTTTTACAGAAAATTCATCTATTTTCGACATATTGCCAAAAATATTTTCGAGAAAGAACACTTTAGAATCACGTGATATTTCTAGGTTTAATGTTTTGCCGGTAGATAAAACCAAATGTGAAGATGGATTTTTAAAGTGTAGAAAGGCGTATCCAATATGGCGGACAGAAAATAGTAAAAATATTTGGGCCTAGATAAAATTGGTCGTAGTTAGGTTCTTGGAATCGCTGATTAAAAATCTATGTTAGGTTTCTAAAATTCAAAATGGTGAATTCAATATGGCGGGCATGAATTATTAGAAATGTTTAGACCTGCATAAATTTAGTGATACTTACATTATTAGAGTCGATGAATCGAAATTTGGGGTTGGATTATCAAAATGGAAAATGGCTGTTACAATTTGGTCCAATTTTGAACAAAGTTTCGATTTTTTATTATCAAAATTTTAAAAAATGCTTAGACAATCGTGTAGAGTCTTAAATAAGTAACGCTTTGCTTTTTTTACGTTTTCCAATATCACTTTTTTTATACAAATGTATATTTTCACTTGGTTTTTTGAATTTTGAAAATGCTATGCCTTTGGTCATTTTCGTTTAATCAAAAAAGTAATAAAAATAAATTGTCTGTACTTTGGTCCACTGTGAATATCTGTCAATCGAACTTTCAAATATTAAAAAAAGTGGTCTCAAAACTCTTCCAAATGCTCTTACTTTTTGAAATTTCGTCAAATAAAGCAAACGAGCGAACTCGAACTTTCTTTTCATATACTTATAAAGTGTGAAGTACCTCAATCCAATCGAATAAATCCTTTAAATGTCACCGTGTTTACAAACAAAAGCAACGACAACGACGACAGAGACCGACGTGAAAACAATTTTTTCTGACTCAAGAATCTCAAAATGTCGACATTTGATGAAATCCGCGAAAGTTATTTTTCACATTAAACCAATACCTTCTCATCAGAATGAGAATGTAATAAGTCAGAATGAGCGCTAGTGTGAAGTAAGTATACATAAATGTATCCAAACACGTTAAATAATTTTCATCTGAAATTCCCACATGTGTGTCATGATGCAAAGGTCGCACAAACGGTCAAGGTGTTTAATGAGAAATAAAGAAAAATTGTTACACAAAAATGTAAAATTGTGTTATTGATTTCTTGTGTGCCTCATATGAGTGGATGGTTCAGTGATATATATGCAAAACAGGATGATTTAAAGAATAATATTGTTTGACGAAAATGGAAACCACTAACCGAAAGATAAATTCCCTGAGCAGGCCCTATCAAGTTGATGGTAGAAATATGAACAAGCACAGCGCCAAAAGTTGGCCGCAACTTAAACTAAAAGTATCAATAAGTAACCAAGGAGAATGAAAAGAACGTGAACTTATAAAGGAGTTGCAATGCTTCTACTTGGAATATTCTGTTAAACTAATCATCCTTGTTATCGGCGCTCTTGGAGGTGCCAAGCTTTCACTGGTTAATAGCCTGAAAAGCATCTCTGCGTGCCAACAATATGCTGAAACAATTGCGGGTATAATACAGAAGACGGACGTCCTTGGGTGACTCTGTGTTCTCAGGGCGCACACTCAGGGTTGTGGCTGAAATTTTACCGCGATTTCGCTGGGAGCTTTCAAAGCTTTCATTTATATTTTCATTACAATACCAAAACACAGGTTTTTACGAATATTCTGTTTGTATGTATATCTGTATCTCCTATTAAAAATTAAAAATCAAGGAATCGACACTTGTAATTTGGCGATTGTGAGTTCTCTTTTGTTGAAACTCTTTTAGCCTTAACAAATACATTTTCATCACGTATCTCGTGCTTCGCACTCGATTTTTTCCTTCGTCTCGAGAATTGAATTGAAAAAAATTTAATTGAGTTGAATTAGAATAAATTGTATTCAAGTATATTTATTTGGAATAAATTAAATTGAATTGGAATTGATGGGGGTGGATTGGAATTAACTGAATTGAATTGAAATTGATTGGGTTGGATTAGAGTGGAACGACTTGAAATGTAATGGATTAGAATGCATTCGGTTTAATTAGAGTGGATTCAATTGTATTGAAATAAAATAAATTGAATTGTCTTGAATTGGTTTGAAATTGATTAAAGCGGATCTGAGTGCAGTGGATTGGAATGAATTGGAGTTAATTGCATTGGGGGTCATTGGGATTAATCAGAATAATTTAAATTGAATTTGAATGAATTAAGTATATTGAAAGGCATTGAAATTACGTGTATTGCAATGATTTGGAGTGGAATAAAATGGGTTGGAACGAATTGGACTGGAGTAAACGAATTTGGAATTGATTAGATTGAATTGTAGTGGATATGTTTGGAATGGCATGGAGTGAAGTGAATTTCATTGGAATTGGATCAGACTGAAATGAATCGGATGGACTTGTAGTGAATTTGCATTAATTGGAATGTATTATAATGGATTGTAGTAGAGTTAAATAGATTTTAGTGAATTGGATTTAATTGGGATGACGTGGATTGCAATGGAATAAAGTGGAATGTATTCGGTCCGAATGGATTGAAAACAAACGAATTTGATTGCAATCCATCGCTTTAGAGTGGATTGACATGAATTAGATTGGATTGTAATGGATTATAGTATATAAAAATACAGTTGGAAAAAGTTGATTAGATTAGACTTCATTGGATTGGAGTGTATTAAACTGGAATAAATTGGTTTGAATTGGATTGTAAATTGGACTGAAATCGATTAAATTGTAGTAAAGTGAATTGGCTCTGAATGGATTGGATCGGACTGGATTCGGCTGGTAATGCAGTGGTTTTCAATGTATTGGATTCCACCGGAATGAACGAGATTGCGATGAATTGCAGTAGATTATATCGTATTAAAAGGATTTTGCATGGATTACATTCTAGTTGTTCAAGAAGAATTTCAGCGGACTAGAGTGGATAATATTAGAATTGTAATACATTAAAATGGATCAAAAAGAATTAAGATGGATTTAATTGATTAGTTAAAAATAGACTTGATTGAGTTGTATTGGATTAGATTAAATTGGTTTAGATGGGATCGAAATGGATTTGATTGGATTTGAGTGAAATTAGAATTAGAATGAGTTGTATTGAATTAAATTTGATTGGATTAGAGTTGATTGGAATAGAAAGGATATGCCATGAATCCTTTGAAGTAACTGAAGCCCCAAAAATCGCAATGCGCAATTCTTAACTTGCGCCCACTGTGCTGTACGATCGCGAAACATGGACATAAAGGGTGTTTTTGAACATTTTTTAAAAATAAAGAACACAAAAATTGGTTGTC
The DNA here is from genome assembly GCF_010883055.1 of Belonocnema kinseyi. Taxonomy (NCBI): domain Eukaryota; kingdom Metazoa; phylum Arthropoda; class Insecta; order Hymenoptera; family Cynipidae; genus Belonocnema; species Belonocnema kinseyi. The sequence goes on from NC_046657.1 coordinate 39,401,378, forward strand.
GGAAATTATTTTCAAATATTAAATTGCATACCGCAGGTTACCAAAATAAACAAACAACTATTATTGTCAACGAATTGTTGTGTGCTTTATTTTAAATTAAAAAAACGTTAAAAGCACCCTTTACCAATAAAAAGGATAAGAGTAAAATGAAGATGGTTGCCATGCAATTCCTGCACAATGTATGCGGTAAAACTTTAGTGGGTAAAGTATTGGAAGGATTCTCCAAGAATGTACAGTCAATTCGCGGTACTGCGAACTTGCGCTATTGGGTATGTTGACCCCCCAACAGTAAGAGCGACGCTTTAGCCCCTTCTCCTCCACTATCCACTCCAACATTTGATGATTTTATCAAATGTAAAATTAACTGTACATTCTGAAATTATTGTAAAAGAAACAATATGTTTTCCCACGTTACGGGTGATCACTGAAACCTTTGACTTTTTAGTGACTTTTTGTTTAAATGGATTCTTCACATTTAAAAATCTACCTAAAAAAATCCATATGGTTTCACATATTCATACAATCATATAATATTAAACTATAAAACATTATCTAAAGAAAAGTTTTTACGTGTAAGATATAAAATAATTCAATGGGATTTATGGGATTCATATGTTAGATTCGATACTTATGGTGGAATATTTGATGATCGTTTTACCTTGAAACGTTTCTTTCGCGCTATTTATTTTAATAATTCGAACGATTGTTTCCGCGATTTTTAACGATTGGAATATTGACACGGTAAAATAAACTAATAATTTTTACGATTCAAATTGTCACTAAAAACTGTCAGAATTTAAACAGCTGATATGTGTGAGCACAGATTCACACACGTATCATCTACAGACAATTCCGCATAGTAAATAGTCGGACGAGTTGGGTTCCGCTCACGTGTTTTCACTATTTCGGGCGCGCTTGAGAAAAATGTTCACAGGACCGCAACGCGATTGTAATAACAATTGTTTTAATACTTGGCAAATGTAGTAGATCGCCGATCATCATCTGGATCCTCTGGATCATATATAGTGAGTTTTGTATAGATCAGCAGTCTTTTTACAGAATCATCAAGCTCGCATCAAAACTACTGGACCGCACCTTCATATGGAAATAATGCGAGTTTTAATGCACATCAATTATCAAGTGTAACAGATGATATGGCTTCTCTACAATATTCATATGGCAGTAATTCTGGATACCATACGTCTGTGCCTTTGAGTCCTGCAGCACATACAAGCCAGTTCAATCAACTTGTCCCAACACCTTTCTGTGAGTTGAATATTCATGTATTTTGTTCCAAATTTGAACATATGTTGGCAGAAAAATCTATTATCATTAATTTTTAACTAAAAATCCTACTATTTTATTTTGCGTTTGAAATTGATCATTTTGATAAAAAATTAAACTACTTGGACTCAATTCCAACTAGTATATAAAAAATTGTTTTCCTGCTAGATGGTTGAGGATTCCAGTTGAAAATTGTTGGGTTAGAAATTAAAATACATTCCTAAAATTTTCGTTTTCTCTAATAAAAAATTCACTTTAAAATGTTTAAAAACTGTTTTCTTTTTGGGAAAAATTTTTCCTTCTTAGCCAAAACTAAATTTTTTTATTTTTGTAAGAAAATTTATATTCTTGCTAGAAAAAGAATCCTTTTGGTTACTAGAAATCTTTAGGGTCAATGTTTTTGGTGCCGCTAAATCAAAATCTTAAGTTTAATTTTTTAAATTTTAAATGGCGGATATCATATGGCGGCCATCTAATAGTAAACATGTTTCGGTCTGGATAAAACTGGTGGTACATAGGTTTCTGGAATTTGCAAATAAATGGAATTTTGTATAATAAAAAATCGTTTTGATTATTGCCAGGAAGCAGGACAAAAGTTTTCATTCTCCAAAAACATGTTAATATTCTTCAGAAAGCTTCTTAAATTCGAAATATTAGAAATCTAAATTTTGCTACCAATTTTGGTTAAAAATTTATCCTTTCTAGTTCAAATACAAATTAATTTTTTGGGTAGAAGTTCTTCTTTTACAGTCTTTTCCGTAAAAAATTCATCTTCTTGTTTCGAAAAATGAATCCTTTTTGTTTCAAAATAGTTTTTTCATCTGAAAATTTAAAATAATGCATTTGAATACATTTCAAAAGAAAACATTAATTATTTCCTTTATATTTCTCAGGTTTACCATTACTATTCAGCTAGAACATTCCGTAACGAACAGGCTTAATTTTTTGTTACGAAATCAACTCAAAATTGATTTGTCATAACTCTTTGCTATGCAGTTTCAAAAGAATGACGGAGTCTTTAAAGAAATTTTATTTTTATAATTACATAATGGTTGTGGCTTTTTGCAGCAATTAGACACAATATTTTTACAAAATCATTAAAAATGTCCTTCCCAAGATTCCCTTCTGTAAAATTGACGAATGATACTTTTATTGTGACTCTTTGCTACGACGCTTCAAAATTATCAATAATTGATCATTATTTAATCGTTTATGATAAACAACAAATTGTCTTGTCAAATAGTCACTGAAAGGACATTTTTTATTGATTCCACGTAAAAAATGGAGCTTATTATTTTTAATCACTTAAAATGTAACATTTCATTTTTAAAAAAGTGTTTAACCAACTGCCAAAAAGTTAGGAAAGGATGGAGTTTTTTCCGGTATAAAAATATAAACGGCCCATAGTCCGCCGCTTGATCTTAGTGCACAGAAAAAACTCTAGGTGGTGTTTCGTACCTAAAGTCCGAAGGAAACGAGACCTTATGTAATGGTGCCATTTACATTACCGAGACTAATGTTTGTTACAGTGAAGTGGTACCCTGAAATGACCGTTAAATTGACCATTTTTGTCTTTATTTATGTTATGAATGTATACTTTTAAAATGTGTAATCTTCTGTTTTTGGTTCCAGACGCGGAGTATTCTTCTGTAATGCATTCCACTCCTGGCATGCAGCCTTATCCCGCCATGTATCATTCTCCCAATGTGCCTTTTACTCCTGCCATGTCTTCTGATCATGCCACGTCTTCTCTTCATGCCACGTCTTCTACTTATGCTACGTCCTCTGCTCCTGCCGAGCAAACTCATCATGCCACGCCCACGTCTTCTTCTAGCAAACCCCCCTATTCTACACTGTTTGATATGTCAATTGAAGAACTTACATATGAGCGATTTTACCCTATAAATAATCGGGGCCGGGAACTTGCAATTCAATTAACCGAGTTTTTTCAAGGTTCAAAAATTCATTTGAAAAATACGAAAGGTGTTCTCGAACCCGAGCTAACCGGAGTATACTTTCTAATGGCAGGGGTTAACGGTGACGCCCTGGCAATGGTACAGGTACTTCCAAGTAGAAACACCGTTTTACGTGCATTATACAAACCTTCTAGTGTAAACGGAGTACGAGCAAAAATAAACGTGTTCACCCGCGACGTTAACCCAATAGATGATAAAGAAGAAAAAGACACTCCATTATCATTGACAAATCCAATCAAAACACACTTTATCAGGGAAACTGTGGATGTTCCTATTAAGCTAGCTTTCGACATCAGTTTTAATTCTCCCAGTCTGCCCCCTTTTAATTCATTATTTAATGTGAAAGTTCGCAACTTACATAATTATCGACTCTATCCCATTTCAGGTTCGGGACGAGAACTCTTAATTGAATTACACACTTTTCTTCCCAAGTCAGGAGTTTATTTGAAAAATGATAATGGATCAAAATACGCTATGCCGCCCCTAACAAAATATGTATTATCAGAAGCTAATGGTAACATCTATGCATACTTAAAAAAAGGAGAAAAAAACAAACTTGTATTTTATGGTCTACATCGAGATAAGCCTGATCGTCATGGCAATGATCGAGCAAAACTAAACAAAGGCACGCGCGAAGTTGACACATTGGATGTAAATGAAGCCAATGCACTTTCAATAGAAAAAGATGTAACATTTATAGAATCTTTTGAAATGAAGAATATCAATTCGGTAAAGAAGACGAAAAATAAAGTAGATAGATCAGTTCGACCCAGAAATTCATGAATTTCCAAATAATGAAAAATTAGACGCAGATTGAAATTTCAAAACTGCGCTTTCTAAGAAAAAATTGCCTACATTTAACTGTTTTTTTAAATATTACTATTTACGGGTTGAACTTCCTGCTTTTGGTAGACATTTTATTTTATGTTTTGTATCTGAAATTTTTCTTTTTAAAAAAATTTGTATGAACGCGAAATTTAATCATTCTAATTTTTGTTCATAATTTATCTTTTTGTTTGGTTGAAGAATTTTCTGTTTCAGCTTAAGATTAAACTACTGAGTGGAAATTTGCTTTTTTATTTAATTAATCTTTTTTTGTAGAAAATTGATCTTGTTTGTTCGTAATTGATTTTTTTTATTACAAAATTAAATCTTTTGTTAAAAATTGAATATAATAACAGTTTTTTGAATATACATTAATTCTAAAACAATTTTTCAAGCCTTACTTTTCAATACGAAAACAGTATATAAATATTATTTTTTAAATGTGTTTAATTTTATAATAATATATATACATAACTAATTTTAACTAATTTTATATCCGATGTGCAGTGCGTTAAGCCTGAACAATACATTTTTCCGAACCTCATTACAAAATATTATGTGTACTTTGTGAGAGATAAATTATGTAAAAAATTAAAATAAATATTTTCAAAACTCCCGTTAGTATGTTAGTAGTATCAAAATAGTATAAAAATAGTATTATCGAAGACAAGTTAACCGGAGTATATTTTTTAATAACAGAAGTCAATGCCTGCTAGTTCGAAAGGAATACGAGCAAAAATGAACGTGTTCACCTATTAGGTTGACTAAATTTGGAGTGTATATCGATTAACTTCCAATCCTGTTGATTTAGCGGACTATATCTCATTAAATTTACTCCGGATGGATACAATCGAGCCAAAATAAAGAGATTCAGCAACAATGTTAGCCAAATCGGATATATGTGAAAGCAATAACATTCACTTGAGAAACCATAACCCAATCCCCAAGTCGTTTGAAATAAGACCTGTGAGTTCGTTAAATAAGCCCAAAAATATAGTCGGTAAATCAGCTCTACCCAGAAAGTCATATTACCTTTTTTGTCAAGAAATAATACTTCTTATTTAAAAACGAACAATTAGGTTAATTTTAAAACCAGCATATTAGAAATTCGTTTTTTTCTGTTTAAAGAAGAAATTAAATTCTTATTCTTAAAATAAAAAGAATATTTAAAAATTATCTTACCATTTCGTTGGAATTAGCATTCTCTTGAAAATTCATAGGTTAGGCTTAAAATTCCTACTTTGGTAGAAATGATATTATATACATAGTTAGAAAAATTCTTTGTCGTTGATAATTAATCTTTCATCTCAAAATGAAACCATTCTATTTTTTACAAAATTTATCTCCTTATTTGGTTACAGAATTTTCTGTCTTAGTTATAGATTCGATTAATTGGTTGAAAATTATTTCTTGTTTCTTTGAAGATTAGTCTTTTTTGGTAAAAAAAACATATTCTGCTTGTTCGTAATTCACGTTTAGAGTATACCTGAGTTCTCCTAAACATTATTCTTTGATTAAAATTATATTTTTTTACCAAAACTTCAACTATATTAGTTACAAATCTATATATTCTGTTAGAGGTTTTAATTTGTTTTTATTGAAAGATTTTTGTTAAAATAAAATTTAATTGGGTAACATAATATTGTTTATTTTGTATTAGAAGTTTAGTCTTTTCAGTTATAAAGTTAAGTACTATATTTTTTCTAAGTTATCTTAAAATACTGATTTTGATTTAGTGACATATTTTTCGGTTTTTCGACCTATTGTTTATTTATGTATTAGCTTTGTAAATGTATATTGAGTTTCCAATGAAGTGCGATGATTATGAAAAAAAGTTACAATTTCATTACAACATATTATGTATATTTTGTAAGAGATCAATTATTAAAAAATCTGATTAAACATTTTTTAATCTACCCATTAGTATCCTCTATGTTTATACAAATCTGTTACTAATATTTTTCTATATATACTCCTATCCTACATATTTATACATATATACGATACAACTAGGTAGATAGGAAATAATACCGAATGAAATACTGATTGAAATACCGACTGAAATGAGCATGATACATATATATCTTAGCCGGTCATGTTTTTCTCAGAAAAATAACTTACCCGAGAGTTTGTCAAAAATATCTTAGTGGATCCGTACCTCGGTTGACTAATGCGTGCATAGAATTTAGTTTTTAGGTGGTTAGGTGGGGTTCAAGTCCCCACTGAGGACATTTTTCAAAGCGTTTAAGTGTGCTATAATATATGAAGGGTACTCAGAGAAACGACTTTAGTCCACTTTTCCCTGAAAATGCAACACGCGGAATCCAATTTGGCGCGAAATTAGCAAGAATTTAAATTTGATCAAATTATTATTAAATCTGGAACATCTTCTGTGTAGCTCTGAAATCGGTTTTCAAAATTGAATAAATAAAAAGACTTTATTTATTACATTAGAAATAATAAATGAATTTATTAGATATTCGAATTGCATTTATACAAAACGTGAGAAAAAAACCGGACGCGTCCGAACGCAAGCTTGAATTGATCGAATCTGAATCTCTGTGATTTCGTCGATGAGAGCTTTGGTTCCGTCACAGCGTACCTTAGCTCCCATTCTGTCGCGTTCTCTTTCTTTAGCCAATTTGACTTACTCTACATCCTCCTACTCTAGTTATGACTAATTCGTCGAATATGGCTTAATATTTCTTCTCATGGGAAAAATGTATGTGACTTCACGCTTCGCCCGATTTTGCGGTAAAGTCTAGACACATACATTGTTTATTTTATAATTGGGAGAACAGACTGCCCGAAGGTCTTAACCCTATCTACAACAGTCCAAACATTTTTATAGTTTATTATTATTACACCATTAAGTCATTTTCCTTTCGGGTTAGGCATGACTCACTCAGTGGGGAAGGGAGTAATGTTAGGAAGGGATATAAAATTTTTAGATTAATCTAGAATTCTCGTGATATTTATTAAAATAACATGTTTGTTCTGCTACACTGTTTCGAACCAGGTTCCTGATCAATCCCTCTAGCAAACACCCTAAGTGAAGATCCACGCAAAGTCGTCATGTGAGGTTCCTTACTTGGGTTCAATAGTATCCAAGGTCTCTTGTTTCAGTCGCCATATTTTTCTGTCCTGTCATGCTACTCTAGCTTCTTTTATGTCCATCAATTTTTTCATGCATCCTGTCGTATTTCTGTGGCTTCTTATGTCTCTTCTAACACGGGTCTCATTCTCACAATCTAACCGTTCTTTCCGCGGTATTCCTCTGGGCACGTTGCCATTTACTTTAACTTGATACACTTGTTTCGTTAGTCACTGATTTGGCATTTTCTCAACATGCCTGAACTATGTTCACCGAATTCTTGCTTATGTGTCTACTAACATCTCTTCTGCACCACATTCTTGGAGAATTATGTAGTGACTTTCTCTATTAGAGTTTTCCCGCATATTATACGCAAGAATCTCATGTAAATTACCTTAAATTTCCTCTTATCTTTTTCCTGATAGGTCCATGTCTCGCTATTCTATAGTACAGTCGGTACAAATATAGAGTTATGTTTTGCTATTTTCGCTGTATTGGATATATTTTTACTTCTGTTACGGTCCCTAGTAAATAAGCTAACAGGGTACACGAACTTATCAACTTGCTTAATTCTCTTATCATTTAATACAACATTGCATAGTGCTTTCTCACTCTTTTTTTGGACACTTGTCCACGAAAAATATAAAAAACCATGTAACATAACTCACCCTTCTCTTACTTCTTGAATAATATTGAAACAGTCACTGAAATTCCTATTCATCCTTACACTTGCTTTGCTGCCCGTATATATTGTTTTCATACCTTGTAGGAGCTTTTCATTACCCTACGAATATGTATTTTTGAGTATATTTTGCTAACGGTGCCTAATAAGGTAATTCCTCTGTAATTATTGCAGTCGCTTTTATCTTCCTTTCTTTTGTATATTGGCACGATAATCGCTTTTTTCCAATCGTCTGGAACGTCTCCCATCTCAAAACATAAATTTATCTCGCACAGTCTATGTGGTATGTACTTGTCATCGTGTTTAAGATTTTCAGCGTTAATACAGTCTACCCTGGCAGCCTTACCGTTTTTCAAGTCCTTGATTATATCTTGTTTATATCTGCATCATATAGCATATCTCTATTAATATTTCTTACGTTGACAAATTCTGTACTTTTATTTCCCTTGATTTTTTTATATAGCAGTTTCTTGCTTCCTTCGATGTCGTTTTGTATTTTCTTCTCTTCTGCTGCTCTAATTTTATCTTGACTTTCCTTAATTAATTGTTTGAGTATCCCCTTTTTGTGTTTGTAATAATTTATACGTCTATTTCTTTCCTCATTGCTAAGAGCTGCGATGTTCAAAGTTCACCTTTACGCTCCTTTCTTTGCTTTTTGGGCAACCTGAATTTCAACAGTCCACCACGCATCACGATACATTCTTCCTACAACCGAGGCACAACACACATCGATCGTGCACCTAACAATGATATACCGGAACATTCTCCATGCCCTCTCTATATCTTTGTTTTTTATAAGCTCCTCCCATGTTGCCCTGTCCATGCTTTCGATTATCTTATTTTGGAAATCTATTCGCACATCCGATTTCTGTTGGTACTTAATTTTCATTCTCTATTGTTTTTTGTTTTCCTTGTTTTCATTTTCTCCATCCCCGACCTAAGTTAATTTCGAATATCAGAAGGTAGTGATCAGTGTTGTGGTTATTTCCTTTTGACCAGGTGTACATGTAGATCATCTTATGCCTAAACTGGCACCTAGCATGCTATGATGGATAATCCTCTGATTCCTACTTTCATTCTAGCCCAAAGCAGTCTGGGAGATACAAAATCATGATCCCTGAGATGCTGCTTCACTCTTTCATTTTAAATTAGACCTACTCCTTGCCTACCATGTGATTTACTATCTACAGTCTGTCAAGTTAAAGCGTGGGTGGCTTTACTCGCAGTCGGTAAGGTGTATCGACATGATTTTGGTGTCAAAATATTAAGAAGAGCTCCCT
>NC_046657.1:39410618-39413875 GCF_010883055.1 Belonocnema kinseyi
TAAAGATTGGCTGAGGTCTGGCGAATAACTATTTTTAATTTTATGCTGCCAGGCTATTGGCTATTGCTAGGCCAATGATTAACTCTTCAAAATAATGGTGGTTAATAAATTGCGTGAAGGGCGCCAGATCGTTTATAAAATTCCTAAACTCCCCTGAACGATCAAAAGGAAATTTTTAGGATATTAATTCACCTATCACTAATGATTTTAGTTTTATTTCTTTTAACTCCTGCTAGCCCAATACAGAGAGGGGTGAGGTTAGGAAGAACTGAGCGAGGAAGACAAAGATTCCATGTTGAACGTTAAATAAGCCTGTAAAAGGAATCATGATTATTTAATTGACGACCTTCCAACATATTGGTCCTCCTTTCAAAATGAAGTGAAGTGTTGTGTTTTCTTTAATGATTCACAACCATCTAGTCGTGAATCTTGGGTGCTGATTGTGTGGGTGGTGTAGTGTGGTTGTCGGGCCCTCCGGCCCTAAGAGTGCCTAATAAAAATAATTTTAAAAAGTTCGAAGGCATTAGTACGTGTCTTGACTGTGTCTGTTGTTCCCCTTCAGTCTGGCGGCGGCTCGGATTGGCGGCACTACAATTTTCAAGCCTCGAGAGGATTATTTCTGGCAACATGCCGTCACACTCAAAGCCCCTGTCGCTTGACAGTTTTTCGTTTTAAATGATCTACAAGGATGAATGAACACCTTTCCCTAGCTTCTCGTGAAAACAAAAATGACAACACCAAACATAGATGAAGTAAGTGCGGTTCAAAACAAAAGAACGTGCAGGACTCCCGACAATAAGTCGGCCAACAATGCCGACCACTCTAGATCTGCGGAGGCCATTGAAAATGGATTTAATGCGATTGTTCGGCCGGATCTCGGGGCCTTTAGGTGGACGAAGCGACTAAATCACGACTTGCTAGAGTGCTACGATGCGAGTGTGGCCCCTAAACGGGGTTACATGGCACGACTGCATACTCTGTGGTGCGAGAAACACCCGAAGCTATCGCACTTTTCGCAGCAACGTCTGCGAAACGATGCCGAACTACTCCGAAAAAGGAGCTAGGTAAGCGGAACGCGTACTTCACCACAGCTAGAACAAGCGGGAAACAGAGGAAAAGAGGCGACACGAATACCAACTGTGGGCAGGCATCCTATAGAGGAAGAGCGATGATTTATGACCCAGAGAGACATCAACACCAAGGTTTCTTTCAAGCCCAAAGATCTGCCTGTATTGGATGACGAGCTTCGTGGATATTTTTCCGGAGTATCCGACCTCTTGGCTCTCAATTATTGTGTGTTCAATGCAGCGAGAGATTCAGCCGATGGGACCCGTGAAACAAAACCAACGGTTGATCATAATACCAAAGGACGAATGCATCAACTTGCTATAAAGATAGGCTGGGCTCTAGAGCGGAGGGAGAGGTGAGTCAGAGAAAATCAACAGTTTCTCTCTGACTCATCTCCATTCTTCCAAAACTCTCCAGTTACTGTCGAACACCCACCCAAACCAGGGGAGGTCGAAGTATTTTGGAGAGACGTCTACGAAGTGTAGCATAGACCGGAGCATAGCCGATTCCGGAGTGGTTGGTGGAAGGGCGCACAATGCTCCTGCACAAAATAGGCAACTTAGCTGACGCGAAGAATTACAGGCCAATCACCTGTCTGAAAACACTTTATAAGATATTCACAGCTATCCTCAATGACAGGATTGTTCGGGCAATTGTACCTGTGTAGCAAGAAATGTATGAACGACGAGGCTCAAAGAAATGCGTAGCGGGATGTCGGGAGAACCTGCTCATCGATAGATGTGTCTGCAAAGATGCAGCATTCTACCATCGTGACCTATTGATGGCCTGGATTGATTATCGGAAAGCTTTCGATTCGATCTTCCATAGACTTGTCATCTGTCTTTTGGAAATCGTAAAGGTTCATTCGCAAATAGTTAGGTGAATAGAGAGAGTGATGCCGCTTTGAAAAACCAGATTTACGGGTACTTGTGCGGCAAACCTGCAGATCGAAAGTACAAGGTCACTTATGTATTTTACAGGGACGATCTTAAGATCTATTCTAAAAATAAAGAGCAACTACATCTAACTCTAGGGATTGTCAAACGATATACCAAGGAAATTTGATGGGAATTTGGGTTAGACAAATGCGCCAAGGTTTATTTGAAGCGAGGAAAACTTAATGGCATCCCTGAAGATCCTGAGCTCATTGATAGAAGCGTCATACGACACCTTTGCGCTGGAGAGACTTATACATACCTGGGCGTGCCACAGAGCCGCATTCTGCATGTAACATCTATAAATGATACTCTCCGAAGCAGATACAAACGTCCCATCGGGCAGATTTGGTTTTCGAGCTGTCGGCGAGGAAAAAAGTATCTGCAGCGAACATGCTTGCTGTATCGGTAGTACTCTATTCATTTGGATTAGTTCTATGGACGAAGAACGAGCTCAGATCACTTGATATCGGGACAAGGAAGGTTATGCACATGAACACACGCATGCGTCTGAAGCCTTCCGTTCCGCGACTGTACATCTCACGCCGTCAAGGTGGTCGCGGAATATTGAATCTTCTATGTCTTCAAAACTGGATTATTCTGGGCACAGCACATAGAGTTGCGAATGGAAGAGACCCACTTCTTCAAATGGTCAGGAATCACGAAGAAGTGAGCAAAGGAGTGTTTCTGTACATGTCTTATGAGCTAACGCTTACTTTCCTTAAATCGCCCGGATTGAAGTCTGGTACGGAGGGTTTTATTTTTGCATGCCAAGACGGTGTCATTTCCACCTTAACATACCGTCGCCTCATTTTGAGCCAAGACATTCCTGATGATAGCTGCAGGGCGTGCCATGCACACCTCGAGCATTTAGCTCACGTACTATTTAGTTGTCCAACTCACGCGGGAACGAACTACATTCAAAGGCTCAATACGACACTAAGAGTGCTTTACTACCATCTCTGTCACTCTTACGGCATTAACCTTAATATCTCTCCCCTAAATGCTCTTAGGGTAATCGAGTTAAATGTCGAGAATGGGAAGTGCCACATATAATGGAACTTTATATTCTCGACAATTGTTTCTGTTGCTCACTCGAGGCTTGACATGGTTCATCTTGACTTCGAGAAGCGAACCATGTTCGTCATCGAATTTTCGGCACCAGCTGACAAAAACATCATAGCCAAGGAAAATGAAAAGAAATAGATGTATCAAGACCTTATAAGGGAGTTGCGACGATTGTACCCGAAATAT
>NC_046657.1:39413975-39421251 GCF_010883055.1 Belonocnema kinseyi
TAGTTTGAATATTTTATAGTTTCAAATTAAAGCCGCGCATTTTCCAGAATCGACGGTGCTGTTCCTAGCAGATAAAATGCACATTAGCGCGCTCGTTACAAAAATGATCTAGAGATGCCATCTAGTAGCATTTTGAGAGTAATATAACATACACTAACTAACAAAATGGCCACAATGACTTCAGACCTTTAAAACACACTAAAAAGGATTCACCGTACTGAGGAAAAACGGCACGAGTCCGAGCGTGGCTTCAGAAGAACGGGCTTAGTCCACTTGTGTTTATCTTCTCGCTTACGCCTTCGTGAATGACTGCAACGTAATGAGTCAAGTTCAAAAATTCAAATTCAGAAAATAAACAATGCTTCCATTATTATTCATATTAGTAAATTTATTAGATATTTATTTTAATCTTGCTTCTAGTGCCAAATTTTTCTGCGTTATTTTACTGTGTATTCACGAAGTTTGGGTTAGTGAACGTGGCCAGTGAGTTTTCGGAATCTAGTAAAGAAAGGCTGGATCCGTCAAGCAGCGATACAAAAAAGAGGAAAAACAGGTAGGGTTATAGATGTAATGAAAGTTTTGCGAGCTACAACACAAAAACTTGGGCCGTATTGTCTGTGTAAACGTTTCCGTTGCTTCACTCTTATTCTTAAGCCAGAACGCCGTTGAATAATACTTAAATTTAGGGAATTGGGAGAAATCAATCCCCAAAATGCTTACCTTGCTGATCTTATTACTGGTCCTTCTGTCTTGCGTTGGCGTCCACGGCTGAATAAAGAAGAGGCACGAATAAATTCAGCTTTGCTTAGCTGTCAACTCAGGATTAGTAAGAATGGACAAATGTGCGATGTACCAGTTTGTTTTAAGGCTTTTGTATCCTCATGCGGGATTACAGATCGACGTGTCACGTTGATTGATTTCATAAAAAGCCAGAAGGGTCACAAATCACACTATTCTTTAAAAAGATCGAGGAAAATATACTTACCCGATTCATTTGAAATTGTAAAATGATTTGATAAAACTGATCAATGTCAAGTAGGCTCATAACGAAGAGGAGAGGCACTAAGTAGAACACTAAAACCTATAAATGAAAAATGGAGAGCATATTAAAGATTTTAAAACGCTTGTCGCTTCCCGAGAATCGTCAGGGCGGCCCTGGAGCCCCAGCTGGGGGCCACAGCATGTGAAAAGGTGGCGAGGCTAAGCTGCGAGATGCTCAGGCAGATCTCACTAATCAAACAGCTAGCCAGCAAGAACATCTGCGACAAACGGTAAATGGTGGAACATCAGCTATGTCTGCTGAGGATACTTCGCCTAGCGTTAGCTATTTTCAGCCAGCGACCTGAACAGAAATACCGTGGGAGAGCATCAATTGGGGTACCGCAATGACAGAGGAATTGGTGAGTCTCTTTTGCAAGAGTGCAAAGTTTGAGACGAAAGTGGAATAAGGATACAATTTAAGAACAAAATTTGCTGCAAAGTATTCTTATATACAAAAAGTCGCACTAACAGATCTTATCGCTAAGGTGAAGGACATGAGGACTAATCTGCACGTTACAGGAGACCGAGCAATGGATTTAGAGCAGGATGGCCTTATATAACCAGAAGCAGAAGCAGAGGTTCAGCAAGCCAAATAAGACGGAAATGGACATACCATATGAACAGAGATGTAATGCGCCTTTATTTTTTTGATGAGAAATGTGGGCAAAGTATGAGGGCAGAACTTCATAGACTTTTCTTACTTAAAACGCCAGAGCTAGTCACAAAAGTAAACGAGCTGAATCTCGCAGATTAAAAACGCGCAATATCTGTAAACAGATTGCTTTCGGCTGTTGAAATAGCTGCTATCAAAATAGAAGTGGAACAGCAGCTTGCTATTAATGAACTCGCCTTGGAAGATGTGAATAACAAAGACTTTATTGATGCTGAAGGCATAGGTGCTAGTGATAATGAACATCACGTACAGGAACCATTAGAACCACATCCGGATATTACTAACGATGATGTGGATAGGGAAATCCCAAAAAATTGCAGCACCTTGAAAGGAAATTTGGTCATGCTTTACTAGAGTTCAGATATGTAGAACCAACGCTAAGGTATTCTCTGTCCAAAATGAACATCACAAATGATCTGCGTGCACTAATAGCACATCTCGACAGCATGGTTTTACCAAAGTATTTGAACGTAGGACAAACTGCGTTAAACGAGCAAACTTTTGTATACTGTGCAGCTGTGGCAAACGTAAGAACGTTGGGCCGGGAAACTAGGCATGAAAATGTAGTTTTTGTCCCAGCAAGGGATCGAGCTCCACCATGGAAAATCAGGTTAGATACGGTGGTCAGCAAAGTAAAGCTGTCATGTTACTATCTAAACGGATTATTATATCCAGGCAACTCGTGCCGGCATCGTGATGCGAGAAAAAAAGGTGGAAGAGTCTACATCATCGAAATTGCTCTGACCACTTAACTGAAATTTGCAGTCAACTTATACAACCAGGATTCACAAGTATAGCGAGTTAAGGCATGAAGCAAAGATCATATTGAGGAAAGTAAATTATTCATCTATTCATCCTATTGTGATTTCGGCTACAGACAATGTGCACGCAAGATGCACTAAACATCTTAAACATTTAGGAGTCAGTTGGGCCTTGGCAGCACCTCAGCATGCGGTTTTATTTAACACCTGTAGCATTGTAAGAAAGTTTCTGGACCGTCAGGAAGAGAGCGCCTAAAAACTCATGAAATGGCAAATGGTAGCACTAAGAAGGCATTTAGAGGTGACTTTTGTCACCTCCCACTCTCGTGGCCGCTCGTAATATTATATCTACAACATCATCGCAGGAGGTTGCAAGAATCGTATCAAATTATTTGAATCAACTTATAACATTCTAATCTCATCAGTCACTTGACTTAGTTCGTGGCTATGATGTACAGCCGAGTTCACCCGATTAAAAGTTTAATAAAACATATAATAATAGTTCTTGATTATGTTCCGCGAGATATGTTCATTAGCTTACATAAAGAGATCGGCAAATAAAAGATCTGCAGTAAAAGTCTGAAAAAAGTCCAAAAAGCTCGAGCTGTCGCACAAGCACAACCGATTTCTAGCCCTCTATCGGCTCGAATAAATCATTTCTTTTGTTATATTTTACGAAAGCATTTGAAGAAGCTGCAGATTTTTTTTAAACTCATTTTCCCGCCAAAATAAGAATTTTACTGTTATACGATTTTTACATGATATGGTTTTTCAGGATCAATGTTTTAATTTAGTGAATGTGATCTTTCCGTTTCGAGAACAGTAATATCTGGAGCGTCATCAGAATATGAGCCTGATAAATTAAAAAACGTACACTGACACTCCTGACGACTTAAAAGGGGAATTTAAAAACTGTCGAGTGAAGCCCATTCAGTTCCATGTAATCAACTGTGGGCAATATTTTGATTTTAAGGACTCGAGCGCCTTTCCTTCTTTGATGTACTCTGCAAAATATCCCTTTCCTACCCGTTCTAAAAGAATGCTGAAATTTAAAAATGAACATCCGAATAGAATTTTCAGGATAAAAAATGTTCTGGCATTAGCATGATGATTTCAGCAGAAGTCATTAAGGGTCGATAAACTATATATTTTTTCAAAAATAAATTTAGTCAACAAATGTATTATTCCCCGCCATCTGCTAATGAAATTTTTTTTCTGTATCCTGATTAAAAAATTTACTATAGAAAAAAAAAAAACTTTTCTGTAGACAAATGCCTAATTAATGCATTTGCTGATTTAATTTTTTCAAAGAAAATATAAAATTTATGAACTTATTATGAATGTTGCTGAAATTATAATTAGGTTTTCAACTGAATAATGTATTTGTTTATTAAATTTGTTTAAAATATCGAAAATTATAACCTTAAGAGAAATTTTTCGAAATATTTTATTGTTTTCATTCGAAATTTCTTGCAATATAACTAGAAAAACGTATAATTATGAAAAACCGTAGAAAACATTTTTTTCAAACTTAGGCGCTTTGAACACTTTTCTGTGATTGTAGAGCACCGGGAACCAAATATCACTTTTGTCATCTGGAAATAGTGGACAAAATGATCGATTTATCAATCGCTCACGTAAGTTCTCTAAAATCAGACGTTTTTTCCACTAGTGAGGGAAAGTCTCGTAACAAGTGGGAGAAGGTACGTGAAACAGTGGGCGAAGGTGATGCTCTTTCGCGAACGTCTGATTAAAGATCCCTCCACGTCGCGCCATCTACATTTCAGATGGGTACTTTACAAGAGTGCATCTCTATATATTTTAAGCCGCTGAATCCGAATCTGACCTCAGAATAAGGATTTAACAGTAAAATTTTACCCTAGTCGAGGGTAAAGTAAAAAATGTAGGGAGTCCTGGAATCTGAGAAGGTGATAATTGTAAATTAGCACAATGTCTATACTTTGCAGCTAACAAACGCACTTTTTTGTGTTTTAAGCCGTTGAAACGAAATTCGATCCCAGGAATTCCCAAGCGTCTCCAAATTTTTCCATAGCTTAAAATAAAAACTTAAAATCAAGAGAATTCTTGGACCTGCTAATGTAATATTTATACGATGGCGAGTCGGTACAAACTTTAATTTTTATTGAATAGCTAAATTCAAATTTGACTAAAAAATCAATCTACAGTGCGTTATATTTCCTATAGCCCCACGAAAATAGTAATATATTGAGAAAAACTGACGATTTCAGGAAGGTTGTGTTCATATACACTAATTGTACATATTTAAAGTTTTGAGTAAATATAAAATCTTTCTGTGTCTCGAGTCCCTTAGTACAAGCATAGCCTCAAAACGTCTTTTAACAACTTTTCTTTTCCTTTAGTCTTGGGGAAAAGGTGGGAAATAAAAAAGTAGCATCAGCTTTTTTTAGCAAAATGTAAGTCAGTGAGCTTTTATTTCTTTTCCGCGCGCATGTTTCCCACGCGAAAATGCTTATAGGCCTGGAGCCTAAATCATAAAAAATTACAAGTCTACAAGTTATTAGGTTACTAGATCTTAATTACAAGCACTTGTATTTTCTGTTTGTGCCATTACGTCAAAGTAAATAACAAAAGCGAAAAAGATACGTGCTTTACAAGACACGCTTTCTAGCCTTTCCTTACCAATAAATATATACACTTTTTTAACGTATACATTTCTTTATCGTTACAAATCACAAGTTCTTCTTACAAGACGAAACTGTTATGAACCAGAAAACGTGTGAAACTGCGCGATATTACTTGTAGAAGAAATCTCCGTACTTGTGGCTTTTCAAAAGCACAAATGACTTTATGAAGCGCCCACTTGTAATGCAAGTTACCAGAGAAACTTTATTCCTAATATTACTACTAGTACTGATACTATTTTTATAATAACTTTTTATTTTTTGTCTCGCGCTTGTTTATAATTTGTCTTATTTAAAAACTTTGTAACACCCCTCTTTCAGACAAGGTTTTAGTCCTCTAAAACTATTTTGAATTTTCTAGGTTTAATCGGTTCCATTGGGTTTGTTAACAGTTAAGAGGCGGCAGTATAGGTTAAAATTTGTGGAGTGATCTGATTTTGTTTTAACAAGAGGGAATATAATATATTTATTGGAAACAGGTATGAAGGTTTCCTTATGAAGTAAGTACGGATTTTGATTACAGTTTAGATTAGAATACCTTTCAAAAAGTCTTGCTTCGCAGGTTCTCCTATCCATGATTTTGAGATTAGGTTGATTTCGTTTACAAATCAGGTAATTCGTAATATTTTTACAATGTTCAATCGTTTGTCTGCCTGTGGGAACGTATGATTCTCTAAATAAAAATACTAATTTGTTTTGTCAAAGTGATAACATGTTCTATGGTGTTCTTTGAATTCTTATAGCGTATGTTTTAAAATTGCAGGTGTTAAGATTTGTGGATGCGCTATCCCGTGCTTGCTATCATTGACAGCATCGATAGCAGTATCAATGTATTCGTTCATTTCCTCTATTAAGAGTGTAATCAATATAAGTTTGGTATTAACAAAATTATCTTTAGTGTTATTGTTTACCGTTTGTCCCAATTTTTGTGCCAGTCCTAGTTCCTTTCCAGTTTCTTTTTTTGTTAATGAATATTCGATTGATGAGGAATCTAACATTAGTTTAAGAATCTTTGTATGATTTGATAACACTGATGCTATAGCTTTATTATCGGTACATAATTTGTCAAATTCGGAATTTATTTGGGTGAAGTCAGATTCTGATAGTGTTCCAAATAACGTTTTAGAGATATCCCCAAAAAGTTAGATAATCCTCTCTCACGCCTTTGTCTACCGAGTAACTTATGCAGGATTGTGATTTTAGAAATCAATGGGTTATATCTTCCTTTGACTAACCTTATTTCTTCTTTAAGGTCACATGAAGTTGCAAAAGCTCGCTCAGCTAAAATTAAGCTCTTCCCAAGCATAATATGCTCTAGTAGCAGCTAACATTTCGCAGATTAGCAACAACACCTTCTTATGTAAAGTAAGGCATTATTTAATCAATATTTATTCGGATTATTTCTTATTTATTATTTAGTCTTATTTTCTTATTATCCACTAGATCTATTACTTCTTATTGACCTTTCCAACTAGGATCCAGTTTATTGGTTTTGGTATTATTTCAAAGTTTCAGAGGTCAGTTACACCAGACCCACTCCCATTCTTAATTTCTGGGTATTCTATAGCCTACTGAATTGCGCCCCAAATGCGCTCAAATGCGCCACCGATTAAATGTTGGCACCACAAAACTGTAGGAGGTACGTCGCGTACTAGGGGGGTGTAACGCTATACCCCCATTTGAAAAATCAAATTTTAAATCACATGATCTTGAAGATCTTTAAATACGCTCATATGCGCCATAGTGAAAAAAATTGGTGTCACATTGATAACCGAGTTATAAGCGATGGAAATGGGGGGGGGGGTAGCATAATTTTTCTGAACTGATAACATTTTTCCAAATTCATCATACATATCTTTCATAACTTCAAATGCGGTCAAATGCGTCACCACAGCCGAAGAGATCGAAGAGGGTGCTGGATCGTAAAAAGTGGTTGTGTGGGAGTTGATTAAGGTTCTTTGGTTAATTTTGAAGTTGGCGCATATGAGCGCATATAGAATCCTATATGAAGAGATCATTATGAATTTTTATACTGCAACTTAAGGTGGTTTTAGCGTGACTCAGTGAGTCATATGAGAGTGTAAAAAAGTATTTTTGATTTACATGGAATCTTTTGTGTTTGAAAATCCGAAAATTAA
>NC_046657.1:39421351-39423331 GCF_010883055.1 Belonocnema kinseyi
TCGTTTTTTTCCATTTTTCTTAACGAACAATTTTTTTTTTTCAATTGGTTATAAAAACACGTAAACTCAGAATATGTGGACTGTGACTGCACCATATATCTAATCGGGAGTGGTGCTAACTGAAAACAAATGATTTGGAGCGATTCGCGCGCCATCTGTTGGTCATTCTAAGGACTTATTGAACTACCCTCGTACATTCACCTTAACAACTGACGCTTCTAACCACGGGCTAGGTGCAGTATTATCACAAAAAGGGCATCCTTGTTTATTTATATCAAGGACATTAAATAAAGATGAAGAAAATTATAACACCAGCGAAAAATACGAATTACAGTACGTAAGAGAAAAAGAAATTAAAGCTGCTGACTACCTATCAAGACTTTTACCTATTCGAGAAAAGACTTATTACAAGAGGCCTTCGAGGACACCCTGATAGATGAATTAGCATCACAGCTACCTGAAATCGAAGATATTGAAACTCTAGGTAAAGCCACCCCTAGGCAGTTAAAAACACCAGAATCTATAACAGCAAAACCTAAAATCACCGAAATTAAAACACTAAAACCACAAGAAAAAGTTAAGATATTCAAAGAAGAGAAACCAGATTTAGCCATAGGTCCCGACGCGGAAGACAATTTGCAAGAAACTTCTGAAAATCCTCAAGTCAACTGGTACAATGAAACATGGAATGGCGATTAGACCCCGTTACCAACCAGCGAGAGTAAAAATTAAACCAAATGTTGTCGGAAAATTATGGAAGAAAATTACAAAAGAGAGCAGGCTAAAATTTAAAGAAGAAAACTGGTTAAATCATGACTTTAGAGCGACTACAATTTAGAGATCCAGTATTCACTAGCGTACAAAAAGAACTAATCCAAGAACTAGTACAATACTTAGCAAACTATCATCCAGACATGGGATTCCATTTATGTTTTTCGAATACTCGAGATCTTACTAAAGCTGAAAAGGAACAAATCATGAAAGAAGTTCACTCGACTTATCTAGGAGAAAAGAATACCTTAGGAAGAGCAAAGAAAATTGGGACATGGTTAGAAATGGACGAAGAAATAAAAAATTATGTTGAAAAATGTCCCATTTTCCAATTACAGAAAAACCAACAGAATAACTAACCAAGCACCTAGTATACTCTACCCGACATTTAACAAACCCAAATGATAAAATCCTCCTAGACATTTTTAGACCTTTACTAGAAACTCGAAAAGGCAATAAATACATATTAAGCATCTAAGACAGATTAAGAAAGTACAATGTCCTGTTGACTTTATAGAACGAAGCCATTTTATCTGATCAAGGACAAAACTGTCTATTTCAATAAATGCAGCTATTTAAGGAAGCTTTTCGAATACAGTACATAAAAACAACAGCGTCCCATCCTCAATTCAACGGCAACATTGAAAGAATGCACTCTACTTTAAAAAACTCAATTAAGAATTCAATACCCGAAAATGCTAACGAATGGATGATAACTTAAAATTTATCAGTTTCGCAATAAATACTATGAAAAATACAACTCTAGGAACAACACCACTTGAGGCCACTTTTGGCAGAGAACCAAATATCCCATCTACAATAACCCCATCAACCAACCTCACATACCAAGATTTAATAAAAAAACTGAAACTGAAGCATGATCGTAATATCATGAAAATGATAGAGACAATTGAATTAGAACAAGAAAAAAATAAGAAGCGATTATACACAGAAATAGTAAGAGCACACCCAATTTACAAACCAGGCGATAAAGTAAAAATTAGGTCAGTTGCACCAGCCCCCCCTCCACTCTGAATTTTTGAGTTTTCTATAGCCCACTGGATTGCGCCCCAAATGCGCTCAAAAGCGCCTTTGATTAAAATTTTTGCGCCAAAAAACTTTAATATTTATGCCAGGTGTTATGCCATAGAGGGAAAATTTTGCGCCTCATTGATAACCGAGTTATTAGCGATCGAACGGGGGGGGGGG
>NC_046657.1:39423431-39438052 GCF_010883055.1 Belonocnema kinseyi
CGTGGAATTATACTTATTGACTACTTGGAAAAGGGTAAAAAAATCACTGGTGAATATTATGCATCATCATTAGAGCAGCTGAAAGAAGAAATTAAAAAAAAAACGACCACATTTGGCGAGAAACGAAGACGTCATTGCCTCTGTAAGTGCTTATTTTGAGGAACTTCCGAAAACGCACTTTTCTGAAGGATTAAAAAAACTTGAAAAGCGATTGACCAAGTGTATAGAGTTCCAAGGAGATTATGTTGAAAAATAAAAAAAAATGTACCCAAAAAAAATTGTTTTTATACTTCATTCTAAGGACTTATTGAACTACCCTCGTATCTTTGAAATATGGAAATCTTAACACTGATGATTCGTATAGTGCCTTTTTTAATGTATTAAAACTCTCTGTACATGTATGCGCCCAATCGAAGATAGTGTTCTTCTGCATTAGTTTCGTTAAAGGTTTCTCTATGGATAAAAAGTTTTTTTTTTTAATTTTCTATAGTAACCAGAAAGTCCCAGAAATGAGTGAATCTGTTTGACATTTTTAGGTTTTTTAAAATTTTGGACCGCTTCTAGTTTGGCTGGGTTACGTTTCACTACTTCTGCTGTAATTATGTGTCCTAAATATTCAAGCTCGGGTCTGAGATATTCACACTTAGAAGGTTCTTATGTTAATTGAAGTTTTATTATTCTTTCTAAGATGGCGACTAAGTTTCTTTTACGTTCTTCCAATTTATCTCCAAATATTACAATGTCATCAATATAGACGAAGCATTTCTTTCTTATTAGTCCGCTAAATGCGTTGCCCATCATCCCTTGCAATGTAGCCGGGGCATTTTTGAGGCCAAAGGGCGTTCTGTGATATCCAGCACTTATGTCGAATGCTGAGAAATATTTTGCCCGGCCGAGTTGATCTAAAATATTATCTATAACTGGTAGAGGGTATGCATTCTGGTTCTTGTCCTTATATAGTTGCCTGTAGTCAATAACCATTCTGAGTTTATTCTCTTTTTTGGGGACTATCCAAAGTAGCGAATTAAAATGTGATTGGGAGTGTCTAATTATTCCTTTTTCTAAAAGTTCCTGTCATTGCTCTAAAAAAAATTTCTTGTGAGCTTCAGGGAGCTTATGCGGTCTTAAATTGACTACTTTGCCTGAATTTAGTGTAATTTCGTGGTGTGTTAATGTGGTATATGGTAAGGGGTCACCTGGTAAAGTAAACACTTCCTGGTATGTATGAATGATCTTGCGTATTTCACTTCTCGTACTTAGTACGATATGTGAAAATTGCAAAGTTTTTAAAGTTCAGTGGTCCTGGTTAATATTGCATTGTCTGTTATCATTTATTCCTCGTTTCCTCCCTGTTTTTGAGTCTCGTGTCGAGACTGTATGTTTAAATTCTGTTCACTTTTATGGTTTCTGTTATCAGGATGGGGCTTGTGGAATAGTTATTCATTGGAACGCTTATTTTGCGATTTTTTATTGTATAAACCCTATCGGGAATTAGTTCTTTTTCTTCTATTTAAACAATTCCGTCTTGTTCTGCTACTTCTATTCTGAAAATTTTTGAGGTATTTTTATCGATATAGTTGCCATTTTTATATAGGGAAATTTTTATGTCGTCTAGGATCAGGGATTTTGATGTTATAGCGTATCTTTGATACTTTTGAAAGAAGGGTAGACCAATAATTCTGACTTCTGGTAGGAGAAAATCAACATCTACTAAATGAAACATACGTTTTTTCTTTATATATGGTATGTAGGCTGCTTCTGAGTACTGTTTTCGGTCGTTGCCATTTGCAACATTTTTAAGGAATTTTATTTTTCGAATTTTTCTGGTCCACACATTAATGGAATTTTGTAATTTAAGTTATAGTCCAATTTCTCTTCCTAAATTAAAAAGGAACCTTTTTGTACTTTCCTTTTCTTAAATGTCCATAGCTATTTTTCTTTCTATGGAACTTGAATGTTCTGACTGTACCGCGTATTTAAGTTCTTTATCTATTTGTCTTAACCTTAAGTTAGAGTTTTGTGTAGTTTCATTTATTCCTTGCTTCAACTTTCAAGTTAGCTTCTTAAGGCTGACACTGATCCAATCTGTTTTAAATTTCGTCTTAAAGTGCTATACAACTCATCATATCCACAGATAGTCAATTATCTTATAACTTGCTCGGCATTTCCTTGGATTTTTACCGCGATTATAAAATCTAAAAGTAAACGAGGTTGAGAACAATGTTTTTTTAGCATTTTTAATGGATTTATTCAAATCTTCTATACCCATATCGTCCTGTCCGTTTAGGACCTTAATTGCCCTAATTATGTCCTTTGCAAGTATATCTCGTTCCAGTAATGAGATTGATTCATTTCCGTGCTTATTATTTTTATAGAATGTCGTAAGTGTAGTTCCTGCTTTACTAATTGCATTGATAGCCTTTGTAAATCGTGTTTGCGTAGCTTCATCTTCTTCACTGTCTGACTCTTCTCGGACTGACGTAAGAACATCATCATCGTCCTTATCTGTGACTACTTTTCCTTTCACTCCGTATTCCTCAGCTATAGATTGTATTTTCGGGAGCCGTTTATCGTTTTCGTTTGATAGTGTGATATTTTTCGTTCCTAAATGCAGCGTAATGTTTTTACTTATGTTACAAAAGTATCCCGTTTAAACAATGAGATTGTCTCACAGGGCTATATCTCACGTACAAACAAATTCAAAGTAGATTTTTAGTTTTTTAATGAACACAAAGGGCAGCAAGCACCATAAGCATGTGTACCGTCCCAAGCCTAATGGGTTACAATAGCTTGCATAAAAATGTATAACATTAAAATGTTACGAATTTACTTTTCAAAAACAATTAACACTTAGAAATTTTCTATCACTTCTTACAAACTAATCTTCTTCACTTACTGTCCGTTTTTCTTTGGAACCCCTGGAAACCTTCATTGCTGCGTATTTCCGTCGTAGTCTTGTTGCCAGGCGCGGATTAATATTTCCTGGGCGGTGGCTACCGCGTTGTAGTGCTGCGTTGATCGCTGCTTCCTCGTTGTTTATGCCGTATAATACCCTACTTGATTCAGATGTTAGTTTTATTAATTAAATGCGTTTCTTGATCAACGGACTTTTCCGTGGAGAAATTTCAAAGTTCGTGTAGAATTTCGTGAAATTCCAAATGCCAATTCCGGTTTACGGGCTTTTCCGTGGAGAAAGTCTATGTGTTTCCTAGACTTCGTCACTTGGATAATTCTTTTTTTGTTTGTTTAATTATTTCCGTGGAAACTATAATCGTTGAAGTATTATCCTTAAATGTACAAGATTACAGTCGTCAAGCAAGATTAGAAGTAATTGGAGAACATAAGTTTCACCCTTCTTATAGTCTATTGATAAACGTGGGATTACTAAAATCTATGACGCAAGTAGGTCAAGGTCAACTGCTTAACAAATGTGTGATTTAAACTTTTTTGAGAGAAGAATTATAAGTTCGATCTTTATGCAAAATTGCAAATGTTTAGAAGAAATTCACATTTTATATCAATCTTGAAGATTGTAAAATAATATAAAACGCCTAAAAACCAAACCTCACACGAAAGTTAAAAAAATTTTATTATTCAGAAATTGTCAACATTCACGATCGAATTTCTCAGTTCCGTCGTTAAAAATTTTTAATGTTAAAAAAAAATTACATTTCTTGTCATTGTAAAAAGTTGTCAAGTAGTCTAAAACCGAAAAAAAATATATACCACAAGAAGAAAAATAGTAATCTATTTAAATTATTTATTTGAAAAGTAGATTGTTGATATCCCTGTTGAAAGTTAGTGTATTTTATATTTACATAACGTCGCATAATAATAAATAATTAGAGAAAGAGAACTTAAAATTTGGTACTTTAACTTTTCTAAACTGCAGCTTATGAGGATGGCTTTTTCAACGAGTTTCAACTTGTTAGTTTAGAGCAGTGGTTAGCACTTCCGACTGCTAGGCGTTAGATTTGGGTATAGATATGTAGATTCAATACAAAACTATTAATATCTAAAGTCAAAATACTCGCAATCATTTAATATTTATTTTTTTAATGCTTTATGTTCTCTCACCGACTACGTAAAAATAATTAATGTTGTCTGCGTGCTGCAAGAACTGTCTAAATTATTGAGAAATTTAATAAAAGTATTTTGAAACATTTCTAGGGCGATTGCTTCGAATGCTTATTCAACATTTTTGTTCCAAATCACGTAAAAATTCGTTCACCATCAAATAAATTCTGATGATCTTTTGTATATAATTTATGAACCCGTGGCTTCAATCGCTTTTTTAAAAATAATTCGAAAGTATTTAATACTCTGGAGAAATGTCTATTATTTAACAAAAAGTATCCCTTTGTTTGTAAAATACTTTTTATGGAATTAGGAGACTTTTTCTAGAAACTGTGTTTTAAAACATTTATTTATTTTTCTTCTATTATTAAAGAAAATTTTCTAAACTCTCTGCAGACTTTTCTCTCTATTCAGAAGTCATAGAGTAGTCACTGAAAATTTAAAATATTACTTTTTTGTGTAATACTTTCTCATAATGATGAGAATATAATGATTCGTGATTTTTAGTGGGATCAAAATTTGAATTTTCGATTTATTTCACAAAAATTCATACAGTTTTTGCAACAATCTTGTAAAAATTCCAAAAAGCAAAGTTTTTATTCTCTTTACTTTTTTTCATATCGTGCTGTGTTTAACTTTAAATTTTTATTCTCGTTTTTTTTTATTTTTACATTCTCATCCTAATGTGAAGTTTTTAGTTTTATGTTTTATATCTGTTTGCATTGTCAACATTTTTAAGGCTATTTCTTTACAAGATTTAAAAATTCTATTTACAGATATTTATAGTACTCGGAAACTCTAACAATTTATCCTTATGACATTTTTCGATACGAAGAAAATCATTCGTCATAGAATTTTCAAAAACCAAAATAAAAAATTAAAATGAACACTTTAGGCAAAAAAAACATGATATGAAAAAAAGTAAAGAGAAGAAAAATGCGTATTTTTGAAACCCCCCCACAAGATTATCATTACATCTTTTTGAATTGGGCTAAAAAGTTAAAAATTAAAATTTTGAACATACAAAAAATAATACAGAATTCCGTTTTGCAGGCAAACTGTGCAACATAAGAAAAAAACAGAAATAACTGAAATTTCGCATCTTTAAAAGAACTAAAAATTTTTCATGAATCACTGTTTCATAGGATGCTTATTTTTTGGTTTTAGGCGTAAAAAACGTTAAAAATAAAATAATTAATGTTTTAGAAAAACGATACAAAGGGCGAATAAATTAAAAGGCAAAAATTGTTTAACAAAAAATAAGACAAATAAGACAATTGAAATAATTTTGTTGCAATAATAATGCATATTATGAATGGTAATAATATAAATTTATTGAAATTATGTACATTTTTCAGGGTGCCTAAGAAGTAATTGTAAT
This sequence comes from Belonocnema kinseyi, assembly GCF_010883055.1. Taxonomy (NCBI): domain Eukaryota; kingdom Metazoa; phylum Arthropoda; class Insecta; order Hymenoptera; family Cynipidae; genus Belonocnema; species Belonocnema kinseyi. Next base: position 39,428,890 of record NC_046657.1, read on the forward strand.
ACAAAATAAGTAACAAATATTAAAATAATCATTAAAAATAAGATTTGAGCTTTATTTTCCAATACAAAAGTGCAAAGCATGAGATAACTGATGAAAATGTGTTAGTTAAAGCCGAAGCAGTTTTAACAAAAGAGAATTCTAAGTCACCAAATTACGGATCTCCATAAATTGACCTTCAATATTAATAAGTCTGTACACAAATTTAGAAAAGCGAAGAAAATAAATTCAAGATTTTCGTGACTGGCCTGTTTTTTGGAGAGGGTTACAAACATATTTTTTCGAAACACCCAACGTTGATGATTCATCAGTTATAGCAGACAATATACAAACTTTCCGTATAAAAAACAGTGTCTCTGAAACTCAAAAGATTGTCAAAACTTTGACTCTTCTGGAATCCTAGTAGCACACATCGACAATCTTGAGGCTCGGAAACAAAAAGACCACGACTAGATTGCACACTTCACAATCTGATGAAGCACCAAAAAATTCATTAGTAACATTGCGAATCAAATCGTTTCTTATTGCATTGAGCAGTTCCTCCTTGAATTCAAAAAGATGAAGGTTTTCTATATCCTGGTCTTATCTGCGACGTTTATTCTCAGTTGTGTTGATAAACATAATGATATATCTTAAATCATAAGAAAATTTGTTAAGCTTCACGCTACGCTGAAAAGTAAACTTAGAGGTGTCCCACATGTTAGCGTGAACATATGGTACATTCCCAGATGTGCAGAGATACCCTAGCCAGCATATATACGAGAGAGGATCAGTTTTGCGACGGCGCAAAAGCATTTTCGGCAGTGGTTCTCTGTCGCAAACGCGGAATCCCTGCAGCTTCCTCCCCGAAGCGAATCTGGCTTTCATTTAAGCCAGCTTATTCTATTAATTTTCGATGAAATTTTCTTCTTTATTTATTCAAACATGTTTCTTGATTGAAAATCTTACCATGTGGTTAAATACTTGTATTATTATCTTGTATTCAACAAATTTTATTAAAAATTAAAATACTTTTTGATGAAAATATCAACTATTATACTTTCGGGAGAGAATTCATTTTATTCAATGATTCATCAGCTTGGCTAACAATTTAACTATTTTGTGGAAAAATCATATATCTTTTCAGTTTTTGATTAACAGTTAATTAATTTGACTTAAAATGTTATATTTAAATTTTACATTAATAAATCTTAAATGTTCATAAGTTCTATTAGGCACATCTAAATAAACTTCCATATCACTGCCACCAACAAGTTATTAATATAAAGAAAAGCAGCAATAGCGTGGAATAATGTATTTAAACATCTCGAAAAAGATGCCTAATTTATGGTCAAGATTAACCTGAATTTTCTACAACCTATTTTAAAACAGTAAAATATTTTAAACATTTTAAATTTTAAAATTTTAATTCAAACATATTAAACATTATTTTATTTTAAACATTATTATTTAACATTAAAAAAACATTTTAAAACTTTTTATTTTTATTTATCATTACCTATGTTTATTTTGTTTATATTAACTATATTAAACATTAAAATAAGTGAAAACTCTTGCTATTTACATATAATTGTTATGTTATTTTCAGATTTTTGAACTCATTCGGTAGATAAAGAAATTGATTTTTTAAATATCTGCATGAAATTTAAAATAAAAATCTCTTTGGCCACTAAAAATTATATCCAAACGTTTTTGTGCTAAAACTTTTTAATTTTCTAAAAACCCATCAAAATTGACATGCCTTATTTAGTAAGTGAAATAACAATGTTTCAGTTTTAATATTCAATTTATTTACCTAAATAACATTAGTGTGGCGTGTAAACTCTACAGCTTCATTTAAATATTCAAAATGTAGTTTTCAGGTCTCACCAAGTCTGTGAATTTTTATTCTTGAAAGGAAAACATTCAATATTCTATTTTAATCTGTATAACTGGAATACACAAATGATATTTTAAACAAAAAATATCTTAAATATACATAATTATATCAAATATAGTTGAACTGATAAACGCATTTTTTACAAAACAGGTCAATTTTTTAACATAAAAATATGAATTTTTTACCGATGAAATTATTTCCTACTGAAAAGATAAATTTTCAATTGTAATGAACAATTTTTAATCAAAATAGAATGATTTTCAACTACTCATGAAAGAAAAAAATTTTCAGTTGAATTTCAACTTTAGGAGATTGATACTTTTGAATACAAAATAAACTATTAGAATAAACATTTCTTTTTTAAATTTTCTAATCCAGTTCTTTTTACAGATATATCAATATATAATTTTACTAAGATTCTTGAGAAAATGATTAAAATTTAAAGATTTTAGGTGTTGCAATAGTATGAAATTTTTTTACTAAGGATTCTAAAATTTTGGGAAAAATTCGAATTAGTTAAAACGACATCTGGAACTTTTAGAGGCTTAGCAGATACATTTTAAACTGTTCAGAACTATGTTTGAAAAAAAGGTTAAAAAATCTTTCAAGTCGAAACAGTTTGCCCTTAACTCTTCTAGATATTTTCAAATTTTGTAGCTATCTTCCAAAATTTGTTAATACGTTTTTGAATTTTCTTCATAAATTAAATTTGCAAAATAATAACTTATCAAAAATCGTTCCAGGTATCTAAGGAATTCATTTTTTATTTTCATGAAGTCATTCTAACTTCTTAAAAAGCTTTTGACATTTTTTTCATCCTTTAAAAATTTATATATTTTTGTAAGTTTTGGAAATATTATATTTAAATCATTTCTCAACTATTTCGAAAATCGCTCTAAAATGTCCAATATTGATTTGATGTAAGATAATGGTTACTTGCTGTTAAACAACATTCCTTTTTATATAAACTGTTATGGTTAATAGTATTCATTTGAAATAATTCTTGAAATTGGGCTTTTTCTGAAAATCTAACTTCTCCTTTTTTCAATTGAATTGGGTTAATATTAATCTTAATTTCGTAAAAATAATTATTTAAACTGATTAATAATGCTTAAGCAATTTATTGTTATTTTTTTATTATATTCTCTTTGATGGTAGAATGTTGCAGTTTTTTCTAAAATATTCAGCTTTGATTTTTTTTTAGTCATAAGAAAATAATAAATAAACATGGTACGAAATGATATTTTAAATTATATTTTTCGTGAATTTTTGTTTAAACTAATATTAATATTTATTATTTGTTCCCAACTAGAATTGATTTTGCACTCACTATGAGTGATAAATCTTGACAGCCCTTTAAACCCCCTTCAGCGATACCGAATTTTTAAAAGGCCCCTAAGGGAAAAGTCAAGTAATTAACAAAAATCTCTTCAAATCAACAAAAATTTAAATTTTCAACTGAAGAAGACAAATCTTTAAAGAAAAGGATCACTTTGCTACCAAAACAGATAAATTTGCAATAAAATTTATGAATTTTAAACTAAAGATTTGAATTTTTTATAAAGATAATGTTTTTCCGATATTTAAGAGTGTGGTTCAACTTTAAAACCTAGTTGTTAAGGTTACACAGCAAAAGATAAATTTTTAGACAAAAAGGTTAATTTTCCACCACAAAAGACTAATTTTTAAAAATTTAAAAATTTTGAACCCAAAGCTGAACTTGCAACTAAGAAAGATGCATATTTAAACAAAATGATTAATTGATTACCAAAAAAGACAAATTAATAATTTAATTTGCGAATTCTCAACTGAAGAGTTAAATTTCGAGAAGAAATCAATTTTTGCTTAATTTTCAAGCAGGCAGTTCAAATTTAAAACCCATTTTTCAATTTAGCAAACAAAAATACGAATTTTTAATAAAATTTTTGAATTCTCAAACTAAGAAAATGCTTATAGGCCTGGGGCGTCTTATGCCTGTTTATAATTTGTCTCATTTAAGAACAAAGTTTTGTCTAATTTACATTTTTTAGTGTTTGTAACAAAAAGAAAATTTAAATAGGGGGATATGTAAAACATAAAATATAAAATTCAACTACTGTGAATGTTCCCTGTTTCCTCCCTCTTCAACATAACCGTAAATTAAAGAATCGCAATTCTCAAAAAATCTTCTTTTACAATTTACAATTTACCGGTTCTTTATCCGCCCTGGCTAAGACATCATGAAATGTTGTTCAGAGAATTGCTCTGAATGAAATTGAAATAGGAGGATTATTGCTCACTAAAATTTTTCGAATGGTTTGAAAATTCAAAGCTTGTGAATTTTTATAATTCAAAGTTATGCCGTTACTTTTGCAAACCTGATGAGTTTTTCCATCTAGGAAGGTTACGTTGTAAAAAAATAAAAATCAGGATTACTGGACCCAAAAGTCTCCATATAACTTCTTCTACCACACACCTCCAACTCATCCTTTATTTATATAAGCAATCGGCCTTCGGGTGGATTGTAGAGTAATCTAGCAGATTTCCATACTACTACCTTGATCAAAAAGATCCCGAAATCATCACCGTCCGATTCACATTTTATTCGTTTCTGTAGGTTGTCACACCTTTTATCAATATTCCCTGCGAATATCAGCTTTCTAGCTTGACATTTGTAAATGTAACGCAATTTCGAACAGCATCTGTTTTTTTGCGAATTTTGATTTTTGCAATGGATTTAATGACAATACACCGTCGCACAATGCCATCATTATCCGTGAGTTTCTCACCAAAAACTCAACTAATACAATTCCGCAGCCATCAAATTCGCCAGATTTAGCTCCCTGTGACTTTTTTGTTCGAACGACTGAAAAAAACCACTACGCGGAACGCGTTTTAGCAGCCGATCGAAGATAATACAAAAATCCAAAGCGACACTGATGGGCGTACCGAAAATAGAGTATCAAAAATGTTTTGAGAGCTGGATCAAGCGCTAGCATAAGTGCGTGGCAGTCTATGGGAATTACTTTGAAGGGGACCACATCAATATTCAAGAATAAACTTATATTTTTAATTTTTAAAATAAATTCCGGGAACTTTTTGATCAAGGTCGTATTCGTGAAAACCATTCAGAACCTTGAACTAATGGTATCAGGAGAATAGCCCTCAACCGAAGCTAAAGGGCCTACATAAGAAATATTGTCTGCTCTATTTAAAAATATGTGGAAACGTATCTTCATCCGACGACTCACCAGTGAGCCTAATTGCTTCCGGGGGAGCACTTAGGTTCACAGTCTCGGAATGTTTAATTTGGACAATTTTCCGCTTTCAGCGGAAATTTTGGAACTCATTTCGGGATTCCCTTTGATTATTTTCTTAATTTGAAATTACGTCTTTCAAGTCCATGTTTAGGCATAATGCTTGAAACTTGCACTCACGCCTTAGTTGTCTAGAGTACCACAAAAATAAAAGCGAAATCCCGGACAATAAATTGCCAGGGGACCACGCTGTAGTTGGTTTGGTATTTTAAATTTGGAAATTTTTTCACTTACAGCGAAAATATATGAACTTGATTCGAGGACTTACTTTGACTATTTTTTCCATTGTAAAGACGTCTCTTAAATCTACGTCCAAGCCTAAAGCCTAAATCTCGTACTCATGCCATAATTAGCCAGAGTAAAACCAAATTAAAACAAAACCCCAGGCAATAAATTGCAGAAGAACCTCGCCGTAATTGACTCGGTATTTTTAAATTGACCATACTAGGCTTGACTTAATAATTACTTTCACACGAGACAGCCCTCATTTCCAATTATGCTACGATCTAAAAACGTCTAATCCTAAGAACAGCAATCACGTTAAGATTAAGTAAAAACACTTGGTATGGACGCAACTAGGGAAAAAACTAGCAAAAAACTGTCCGCGAAACTGAGCCCAAATTGGTTGTTTTTGAAACGCCCAGGATTCCAAAGCAGATTCTCAAGCTAAAAAAATGTAAGCGTGTTTAGATATAGGTTCCGTTGCTCACTTAGAAGACTTAAGCGCACTATTGCCTCCTTAATGGATACAACATATAAGAAAAGCCGAAATGAAATCATTTGGACGTTCATGGACATTTGATCCGGATGCAAAATTGGTACTTTAACGTATGAATTGGAAATAATGTTCTATTTCGCAGTAGACATTCCTTTTCATTATTCATCATTCAAAGATTTAAATTAGACCAAAATCCAAATTAAAAATCCCATTTAACGTCCAATAATCAAATTGATGCAAAATCCTTTTATACAAAACAAGAATCCAACGACCAAATTTGGACCACAACGAATAAACGAAAACCAAAAAAACCCTATTGTAATCTGAAAAAAAAAATCAAAAAAACAACAAAAAATAAAATAAAATTTTCGTAAAAAATAAAAAAGAGGAAAGAAAAATGAGAAGGCAGCCAACCACATCCCCTTCCTTCTCTTTTTCTTTCTTTCGTCTTTTTTATTTTTATGACAATCAAATTACAATAAAATAAAAATAAAAAACATAAATAAATTTGCATTACCAACGTTTCGGTACTCGTACAGTACCCTTATCAAGGCAAGAAAATTTTAAGTGGTAGAAATTGACAGCACCCACGAACAGGTGCTCTCTCTTTGATACCTGAGAATCGAGTGAGGGTCAGTAGCTCTCATTTTTCTTTCCACTTTTTTCCGAAAATCTTATTGTATTTTTTGTTGTTTTTTTCCCCCACACAATCATAGGAAATAAAAATACCGGTGATTTTTGTGGAAATTTTATACTAAAGTGTACCTGCAGTAAAAATGTAATCTTACATCGTTTATGTAAGCTTCCAAAGATAAGTGTAATTTCACACACGGAGTTTAATACGTTTTACAGCATCGATGTTCAATTCCAAAATCCTTCTGATTCCGCCGTTGAATGCTTGATCGCTTGATAACCTGCGAGGCCTGCGAGTAATTTCAGTGCAAGATTGTGCCAAATTTTAACGGCATTCGGATATATTATTGAATTGAGATCGTGGATTGTGCTGAGTTGAGTGCATCAGAAATTCAATGTTTATTGTATTTTACTTAAATAAATTTGTTCGCATGTTTAGCATGCTTGCGAAAAAAAAGATAATTTGGAAGGTTATGGCTGCTTAGGCAGTAATTGATATAAATTAGGGTGCGCCTATTTAGCCAACTGATCATAAACCTTATAAGTTTTATGTGTATTTTTTTGGTAACAGCAAATTAAAAAAAAAGTTTAATTTGTTCTGCTAAATAAAAACGTGACTGCTTTTATTTATATATCTTATCATTCTTACGATTCAATTTAATTAAAACATACCTTAAGCGATTCAAAATACACGGGCTGGTCACTGCGCATGCGCAACTGCTTACATGTAGCGTTTTACAGCGTAACTGGAATTTCACAAGGCGAATTGAAAATTCCATTCTTCCAAAACTGTGTGCCTGTGTGCGATTTTACACTATCTTCTTATTTCTGCCGAAGTTCGGTAAATTTCCCACAGTAATCACTGGTATTTTTATATCCTATGATCTTTGTGGTAAAATTACATGAAACTTTTTGCATTGTGGTATAATAACAATGTTAGATATAGAAATTAAAAATTTATTGTACATTTTTTTTGAAGATTTCATATCTTCGATAATAATTAACCTATTTGACTTTTCAAGCTGTAAAATTTTTTGGATTCGCATGTAATTTTAGATGAAAAAAATCTGTTTAAAATTTTAAAAAACTGAAATTTTTTCTAAAATTCAAAAAACTCAAATCTCGTTTTTAAAATACGTGTCCTCTGATGAGAATAGGTTCTACACGATGAAACGACGCGGTCCCTGCAGGCGTAGCGTATTTCTGGGAATCTTTAGACGCCTCAATGCTTTTGGTTACACGTATTGGTTTGTTTCTACTTCTGTTTAGTAGAACGGCTCTACTGATTCGGGAGAACCACTACCCCGAACAGGCCGAACCGTTTCATTAACAGTATAGTTGACCCGGCCTGTACACGTGGCGCTTGCGGCACACAGTAGTCTGGAATAGGAATTTACTGTTCATAATCGCCCACAGGTCGTATTTCTTAACCGATTTAAAAGTTTTTTTCAGAAATGCTCTGCAAATAACTTTTAAGAGAATTGTGGTTTGCTTTTGTTAAATTTTATTCACAGAGCAACAATATATAAAAAATATAGTGACAAAATTGACCATTTTAGGTTTGTGAATTCTTATCTCAAGAAAAAATACAGATAGAAACTCACTATCAGCCAGAATTATTGCACATGCATTCATAGAACATAATTAATTTTAATAATATTTACCTTAATTATTATAAACAATTTCTATAAACAAAATTCTTTATAAACGAGTTTTTCTCATAGCTGAATTGATTTTTCTGAACAAAAGTGATTCACAATTGTCTATAAACCATTTATATACTTTAAGCTTTATCAAACATAAACAATATAGATTGTTTATAACGATTTAGCTAAACAAATCTCCTAATCGGCCGTTTCCTTGTAGAAAAAAATGTTTGTTTCTTCAATAATTATTAGAGTGACATTTATTGCAGTGACTAAGCAACAAATTGCGCTGTCGCAAGAGAAATCTTAATTTTCGTTTATATAACTGAGAGAGGCTGCTCTGAGATTATCTTTATAAGATTTGCTTTTGGCGTCATTTTAAAATATCTTCTACAGGTTTGTACATTATAAGTATCAATTTTTTATTGATTCAATAACACAAATAAGATTATCACAAAAATAATTGAAGAAAAAATAACTTTTTTCTACGACCAACCGCAGATTGTCACGCATTGTTTTAAAATTGTTATTAATAATGACGCAAATTATTATTTAATATCCCATATCCAATTTTGAAATCACTGTTAGTTTATTCTCGGATAATTTCAGTGTAAAACTATATTTTTTATGTTTGATAAAGCTTAAAGTATATAAATGGCTTTAAAGACAATTGTGAATCACTTTTGTTCAGTAAAATCAATTCAGCTATGAGAAAAACTCGTTTTTAAAGAATTTGTTTATAAAAATGTTTATAAAAACAATAGTTGTTAACTCATGCTAATTTTTTTGTTAAAAATTATGACTCTTATGAAAAATATTAGCAACTAGCGTGAAATACATGATTTTTTCTGTGATAAAAAAACACTAATAAGAATTTGTTTATAAATATTTATTATAGCAATTAAGTTAAATATTATTAAAATTAATTATGTTCTATGAATGCGTGTGCAATAATTCCTGCTGATAGTGATTTTTTATCTGTATTTTTTCTTGG
>NC_046657.1:39438152-39439718 GCF_010883055.1 Belonocnema kinseyi
TCTGTAAATTTAATTTGTTATCGGAATACGCAGCCGAGCCGGCACGAATCTCTAAATACTGATTTCGATTTTAAATTTGATATATTATTACGTTGTCCAATACATTTTTATTTATAAAAAGCAACGTTTATCTTCTATTTTTTTATTTCTTTTCTATATGAGCGTTAACTAAGTTTAATGACAAAAACGATTTTCTTTGGTACAAAAAACCTCTATAAAATGCGCATTTTTCAATGTGATCTATTCTATTGTAATAATTTCTAATTCAGTTATAAGAGAGCCTCAAAAAAAATGGATCTGTATACAAACCTCGAATCGTGATAAACGTATAGTAAACATTTAAAAAAAGAGATTATAATAAAACTATGAATTGATGACGGAAAAAAGCATACAGATATTAAGTTTATAACCAATTGAACTTTTATAAACTATTAATAATAAATTTTAAATATTATAAAACCTTATATAAAATATAAAAAGGAAATGACAAGTCTCGAAACGACGAGTAATTACCTTTTGCAAATTTCAAAATTTCTGAAAAATATGTGATTTAAACTTTTTTAAGAGAAGAATTATAACTTCCATCTGTATGAAAAATTGCAAATGTTCAGAAAAAATTCACATTTTATATGAATCTTAATCTTTGTAAAATAGTATCGAACATCTAAAACCAAACCTCACACAAAAGTTAAAAAAAATTATTATTAAGAAATTGTCAACATTCAAGATCGAATTTCTCAGTTCCGTCGTTAAAAATTTTTAATGTTCATAGAAAATTACATTTCCTGTCATTTTAAAAAGTTGTCAAGCAGTCTACAACCGAAAAAAACAAAATATCACACAAAGAAAAATAGCAATCTATTTATATTATTTATTTAAAAAGTATTTTATTGATATTCCTGTTAAAATTTCGAGTATTTTATATTTACGTAACGTCGCATAATAATAAATAATTAAAAAAAGAGAGCTTAAAATTTGTTACTTCAACTTTTCTGAACTGTAGGTTATGAGGATGGTTTTTTCAACGAGTTTCAACTAGTCAGTTTAGCGCAGGGCTTGGCACTTCCGACTTTTGATATTCAAAGTCAAAATAGTCGCAATCATGTAATATTTATTTTTTAAATGCTATTTCTTTTCTCAGCGACTACGTGAAAATAGTTGAAGTTGTATGTGTGCTGGGTGTGTGGGATTTCATATCTTAACAAAGCTAATTCTGCAGTAGGTGAAAAAGAATCAAATTGATCTCCTAATTCAGTGACAGATGCTCTTCATGCATTTGAAACCCGAATAATTTGCATCTAGTAAACCGCCAATTGGCTCCTGTCCGGGCCACTTTCGGTCTCCCTGGACAGCTCCCGGCTTAAAGCCGGACTCTCCAGCCATAGAATGGTCAGCGCCCGACTGAAATTTTCACCCAAAAATAACAAACAAATACTTAAATTTCACGTATTTCATGAAAGGCTGAATAATTCAATAATCTAATTGTGGTATGAAACTCTTTAACCCGGCATTAAATTGAAAATAACAATTTTTCAAGCCATGACTGGAAATATTTAAATTTAATTT
>NC_046657.1:39439818-39441609 GCF_010883055.1 Belonocnema kinseyi
ATATTAAATTAAATCGTAAGAATAATAAGATATATAAATAAAAGCAGCCACTTTTTTATTTAGCAGAACAAATTAAACTTTTTTTTTTTTAATTTGCTGTTAGCAAAAAAATACACATAAAACTTATAAGGTTTATGATCAGTTCGCTAAATAGGCGCACCCTAATTTATATAAATTGCTGCCTAAGCAGCCATAACCTTCCAAATTATCTTTTTTTTCGCAAGCATGCTAAACATGCGAACAAATTTATTTAAGTAAAATACAATAAACATTGAATTTCTGATGCACTCAACTCAGCACAATCCACGATCTCAATTCTAAAATATATCCGAATGCCATTAAAATTTGGCACAATCTTGCACTGAAATTACTCACAGGCCTCACAGGTTTTCAAGCGATCAAGCGTTCAACCGTGGAATCACAAGGATTTTGGAATTGAACATCGATGCTGTAAAACATATTAAACTCCGTGTGTGAAATTACACTTACCTTTGGAAGCTTACATAAACGATGTAAAATTACATTTTTACTTCAGGTACACTTTAGTGTAAAATTTCTACAAAAATCACTGGTATTTTTATTTCCTATGATTGTGTGGGGGAAAAAAACAACAAAAAAATAAAATAAAATTTTCGGAAAAAAATAAAAAAGAGGAAAGAAAAATGAGAGCTACGGACCCTCATTCGATTCTCAGGTATCAAAGAGAGAGCACCTGTTCGTGGGTGCTGTCAATTTCTACCACTTAAAATTTTCTTGCCTAGATAAGGGTACTGTACGAGTACTGAAACGTTGGTAATGCAAATTATTTATGTTTTTTATTTTTATTTTATTGTAATTTGATTGTCATAAAAATAAAAAAGACGAAAGAAAGAAAAAGAGAAGGAAGGGGATCTGGTTGGCTGTCTCCTCATTTTTCTTTCCTCTCTTTTATTTTTTTACGAAAATATTATTTTTTGTTGTTTTTTTAGGTTTTTTTTCAGAATACAATAGGATTTTTTTGGTTTTTGTTTATTCGTTGTGGTCCAAATTTGGTCGTTGGATTCTTGTTTTGTATAACAGGATTTTGCATCAATTTCATTATTGGACGTTAAATGGGATTTTTAATTTGGATTTTGGTCTAATTTAAATGTCGTAAATTTTAAACGTGTAATTTTCAGCAATATTTTCATAGTGTACCTAATTTTTTAGGTATTTATTCATTATCAGAATATTAATCGAAACAATCACTTTTAATGATGAATAATGAAAAGGAATGTCTACTGAGACTCTCTGTCTCCGAATCACAGAGTAGGAAACATCATACTCTACTATGAATGAGGATATACCCGAAATCAGAGCGTAATCATTGACATGAGTAACACCGCTTACGTCTGAACAAACTCTCATGGAGCTGAAAGCTTACCGAGTGGAAATAGAACATTATTTACAATTCGTACGTTAAAGTACCAATTTTGCATCCGGATCAAATGTCCATGAACGTCCAAATGATTTCATTTCGGCTTTTCTTATATGTTGTATCAATTAAGGAGGCAATAGTGCGCTTAAATCTTCTAAGTGAGCAACGGAACCTATATCTAAACACGCTTCCATTTTTTTAGCTTGAGAATCTGCTTTGGAATCTTGGGCGTTTAAAAAACAACCAATTTGGGTTCAGATTGGCGGACTTGAGGTTCTACTACGGCAGGGTTCTTTGCTAGTTTTTTCCCTAGTTGCGTCCATACCAAGTGTTTTTACTTAATCTTAACGTGATTGCTGTTCTTAGGATTAGACGTTTTTAGATCGTAGCATAAT
>NC_046657.1:39441709-39445953 GCF_010883055.1 Belonocnema kinseyi
AATTCTGATGGTCTTTTCAAAATTATTTATCAACACGTGGCTTCAATCGCTTTTCTTACAAACACTTTAGAAGTTAAGAGTAGTCACTAAAAATTTAAGATACTTCTTTTTTCCGTGTAATACCTTCTGATAATTATGAGAATATAATAATTAATGATTTTTAGTGGGATCAAAATTTGTATTTTCAATTTATTTCACGAAAAGTCATACAGTTTTTACCATAATCTTTTAGAGCTTTCAAAAAGCAATGTTTTTATTCTCGTTACTTTTTTCATATCGTGCTGTGTTTGACTTTAAATTTTTATCCCCGGTTTTTTTATTTTTACATTCTCATCCTAATAAAAAGGCTTCAGTTTCATGTTTATGTTTTATGTCTATTTGCATTTTCTACATCTTTAGGCCATTTCTTTACAAGATTAAAAAATTCTATGTACGGCTATTTATAGTTCTTGGCAACTCCAAGAACAAAATTTTTCGCCTAAATTACAAATACATTCAATATGAACGAATTAAATAGATATAAAAAGCGAAAAAAGAGAATTCTAAGTCACCATATTTCGTATGTCGATGAATTTACCTTCGTGACTGGCCAATTTTTTGGAGAGAGTTAAAAACATATTTTTTCGAAGCACCCAACGTTGATGATTCATCAGTTATAGTAGACAATATACAAACTTGCCGTGTAAAAAACAGCGTCTCTGAAATTCAAAAGATTTTCAAAAAATTGAATCTTGTAGAATCTTAATACCACACATTGACAATGTTGAGGCTCGGAAACAAAAAGACCACGACTACAGTGCGCACTTCACAATCTGATGGAGCACAGGGATATTCATTGCGAACATTGTAAATCGAGTTGCTTCCTATTGCATTGAGCAGTTCCTTCTTGAATTGAAAAAGATGAAGGTTTTCTATATCCTGGTCTTATCTTCGGCGTTCATTCTTAGTTGTATTGGTAAATATAATGATATAATACATCTTAAATTATAAGAAAATTTGTTAAGCTTCACGCCATACAGTTTTTAACTCAAAATAGCAAATCTTTTTTTGCTTTATATTTAATTTTTCAGTAACAAATTCAATTATTTCGGGTTGTAAATTTGAAAAACATGTTTCAACGAATTCGTCTTTTATGGCTTGAAAACGGTATATTTTCGAAAACATTTTTTTCTTTATTCATTGAAACATGTTTCTTGATTTAAAATTATACCATATTGCTGAATACTTGTATCTTTGTCTTGTATTCAACAAATTTTATTGAAAATTAAAAGACTTTTTGGTGAAAATATCAACTATAATACTTTTTGTACAGAATTAATTTTTTTCCAATGATTCATCAGCTTGGCTAACAATTTGAATATTTTGTGGTAAAACCATCCACCTTTTCATTTTTTGGTTACTGAAAGTGTAATAGTCCAATTTTACATTAATAAACCTTAAACGTTCATCAGTTCCAGTAGGCACATCAGAATAAACTTCCATATCACTGCCCTTCAAATTGAACTTAATTCTTAATTACGCATGTGTCATTATTTCTGCAACAAAGTAGTTGTTTACAGAAAAAAAAAACAGAAAAGGCGCTTAATCATGTTTTTAAATATCTGGCAAGAGATGCTTCATTTTAAGGTCGAGATTAGGAATTTTAAAAAATAAACAGCTACATATTACAAATTTGCATTCTTGGTACATTAGAAAAGCTTTGGTGTATAATACTTCGTTTATAGAAACAAAGTGACCTTTAAGATTTTTGAGAAATTCTGCCATTAAAAAGTGTTTAATCTTCAGCTACAATTATTACATATTTCTGTTAAGAACGAAAACACATTTTTCTCTTAAATATTTTAAATGCTTTATTTATCATTTGTTTTGAAAAAATTTTTAATAATTTATCCATGAACCTGCATTTTCTAGAACCTATTTTAAAACATTAAAATATTTTAAACATTTTAAGTTCCAAATTTTAAATTTAAACATTTCAAATATTATTTTATTCTATAAAATCTATAAAAATTGACATGACTTGTTTAATAAGTGGAATAAGAACGTTTAATTTTCAATATTTAATTTATTTACCTAAATAACATATTAGTGTGGTGTATAAACTCTACAGCTTCATTCAAATATTCAAAATATAGTTTTCAGTTTTCACCGAGCCTGTGAAAACACATTATTCATAACTAAGCAAATCTATCGGAATTTTAAAAAATAAAGAATATTTATATGTTTTTATACTTTCATATTCTTGAAAGGAAAGCATTCAATTTTCCTTTTCAAATCTGTATTTTTAAAAAGAACTGTAATACACAAATGATATTTTAAACGAAAAATATTTTAAATATACATAATTACATCAAATATAATTGAATCGATAGACGCGATTGATCAAAGTAGACTGATTTCCAAACAGTACTATATTTAAACAGACGATAAGAATTTGCAACAAAATACTAAACTTTTAAACAAATTACAAAACAGAAGACAAATTTTGGCTGAATTAAAACTTTAGGGGATTAATAATCTTGAGTACAAAATAAACTATTAGAAAAAAACATTTCTTTTTTAAATTTGTTTATTCAGTTCTTTTTACAGATATAGAAACACTTAGTTTTGTTCAGATTCTTCAGAAATTTAACAAAATTTAAATATTTAATGTGTAGGAAAATTATGACATTTTTATTTTTAAGAAAATAAAAAAATTTGGTAAAAATTCGAATAAGTGGAAATGACATTTAAAAATTTTAGAGGTTTAGCAGATCCATTAAAAAAATTTTAGAACTGTGCATTAAAAAAAGGTAAAAAAAATTTTCAAAAATGAAAAGAGTGCCCTTAACTTTTCTAGACATTTTCGAATTTCGTAGCGATCTTCCAAAATTTGTTAATACCGTTTTGAATTTTCTTCATAAATTAAATTTGCAAAATAATAAGTCATCAAAAATATTTCTTGGTATGTTAAGATTTTTATTTTATTTTTTTTAAGCCATGGTAACTTCCTAAAAAGGTTTTGACATTTTTATTTCATCCACATTTTTTTATATGCCAAATACTTTTTAACCATTTTTAAAACCACTAAAAATGCCCAATTTATTTTTAAAGTAAGATAATAGTTACTCGTTGTTAAAACACATTTCTTTTTATAAAAACTGTTATGGTTAATAGTATTTACTTTGAATAATTCTCGAACTTTGGCTTTTTCTGAAAATGTAAGTTCCTGTCCTACTTTCAATTGAAGTCAGTTAAAATTTATTTTAATTTCGAGAAAATAATTGTTTAAACTAGTTACTAATGCTTGAACAATTTATTGATATTTTTTCGTGAATTTTTGTTTAAATTTATATTAATATTTATTATTTGTTCAGAACTAGGATCAAGTATCCACTCTCTATGAATGATAAACCTTGACAGCCTTTTAAACCCCCTTTAAAGTTATCTAATTTTTGGAAGGCCTCTAAGAAAAAAGTCAAGTAATTAACAACAATCGGTAGCTGCTTTGGGGATTATATTATTTTGTTTAACAATTTTTGTTGAACTACTTTTTTAAAAAATCAACTTTTCGTTGAAGATTTATATTTTCATTTGGAAAATCGTATCTTTTTGTTGAAAGTTTACGTGTTTTTCGTTCTTGAGGATCGTTATAGAGTATCAAGATATGAACTGATACACCATACTTTATGTCATATTGTATTATTTTGCATCATACTGTAACTTATTGTATACTATTATATTTTATTGTTTTATATTTCATAATATTGTATCATATTGTTTCTTTTTCTATGATAATGTATCATATTGGATGATAATGTATTCTATTTCATCACATAATATGATATTGTATTGCTTTGTATGACATGGTATCATACTGTATGATTTTGTGCCATACATTATCATATTGCATTATATTGTGTCAGATTGTATCAATAGAGAGGTCCAAAAATGCATGGCAACATTTTTCGCATGCTTGAGGACAACGACCCCCCCCCCATTTAATTCCAAATGCGAAAAAAGAAATTCAGTAAATTTTTTTTTTTATATTTTAATAGGTTCCGGTTTTGACTTGAAGTTTTCCATGTTAAATGCATGTGGAAAAATCACTTTTTTGAGTTTTTAGAAGTTTAAATGTAATGAATCTTAAACTAAACATTAAACTTTGGATTCGTACAACTGTTCTTAAATCTACATCTTACGTTATCGTTGAATTTACTTTAGGTTTTCACATAGTTTCATCTTTATTATAAATTCGTTGTCTA
>NC_046657.1:39446053-39447099 GCF_010883055.1 Belonocnema kinseyi
TAACTGTTTTTCATTTTTTGTCTTATGCCTGTTTATAATTTGTCTCATTTATTAACGAAGTTTTGTCTAATTTACATTTTTTAGTGTTTGTAACAAAAAGAAAATTTAAATAGGTGGATATGTAAAATATAAAATATAAAATTCAACTACCGTGAATGCTCCCTGTTTCCTCTCTCTTCAACATAAACGTAAAGTAAAGAATCGTAATTCTCAAAAAATCTTCTTTTACAATTTACAATTTACCGGTTCTTTATCTGCCCTGGCTAGGACATCATGAAATGCTGTTCAGAGAATTGCTCTGAATGAAATTGAAGTAGGAGGATTATTGCTCACTAAAATTTTTCGAATGGTTTGAAAATTCAGAGCTTGTGAATTTTTATAAGTCAAAGTTATGCCGTTACTTTTGCAAACCTCATGAGTTTTTCCATCTAGGAAGGTTACGTTGTAAAAAAATAAAAATCAGGATTACTGGACACAAAAGTCTCCATATAACTTCCTCTACCACACACCTCCAACTGATCCTTTATTTATATAAGCAATCGGCCCTTGGGTGGATCGTATAGTAATCTAGCAGATTTCCATACTACTATCTTGATCAAAAAGTTCCCGAAATCATCACCGTGTGGCGCCCCCTGCTGTTCGATTCACATTTTATTCGTTTCTGTAGGTTTTCACACCTTTTATCAATATTCCCTGCGAATTTCAGCTTTCTGGCTTGACATTTGTAAATGTAACCCAATTTCGAACAGCATCTGTTTTTTTGCGAATTTCGAGTTTTACAATGGATCTAATGACAATGCACCGTCGCACAATGCCATCATTATCCGTGAGTTTCTCACCAAAAACTCAACTAATACGATTCCGCAGCCATCAAATTCGTCAGATTTAGCTCCCTGTGACTTTTTTGTTCGAACGACTGAAAAAACCACTACGCGGAACGCGTTTTAGCAGCCGATCGGAGATAATACAAAAATCCAAAACGTCACTGATGGGCATACCGAAAATTGAGTATCAAAAATGTTTTGAGAGCTAAATCAAGCGCTGGC
>NC_046657.1:39447199-39452114 GCF_010883055.1 Belonocnema kinseyi
TTTATAACAATCATATAAATTATTCTTTATTTAATTTCGTTGGTTAGTCACCGCAATAAATGTCACTCTAATAATTATTGAAGAAAAGAACATTTTTTTCTAAGAGGAAACGGCTAATCAAATACTTTTATTCTAATTCAGCAATTCCATCTCTAAGAAGAAAGTTTTTGTTTTGCAAAAAAATTCGAGTTGGATGCATTATTCAACACCAATTTTGTAATCCTGCGAAATTCTAATCAGA
Organism: Belonocnema kinseyi; assembly: GCF_010883055.1. Taxonomy (NCBI): domain Eukaryota; kingdom Metazoa; phylum Arthropoda; class Insecta; order Hymenoptera; family Cynipidae; genus Belonocnema; species Belonocnema kinseyi. Next base: position 39,447,441 of record NC_046657.1, read on the forward strand.
AAATGTTCAGTCGATTATCTCAGAATCGGCAAACGTTTTAAATTTAAACTTCATGAATCGCTATTCTGAAATTGGATATATCTCGATACCATTACTTGAATTTTATTTTTATCTGTAAATTTAATTTGTTGTCGGAATACGCAGCCGAGCCGGCACGAATCTCTAAATACTGATTTCGATTTTAAATTTGATATATTATTACGTTGTCCAATATTTATAAAAAGCAACAACAAAAACCTCCACAAAACGCGCATTTTTCAATGTGATCTATTCTATTGTAATAATTTCTAATTCAGTCAAGTAGTCTACAACCGAAAAAAACAAAATATCACACAAAGAAAAATAGTAATCTATTTATATTATTTATTTAAAAAGTATTTTATTGATATTTCTGTTAAAATTTCGAGTCAGTTTGAAACCCGAATAATTTGCATCTAGTAAACCGCAAATTGGCTCCTGTCCGGGCCACTTTCGGTCTCCCTGGACAGCTCCCGGCTATAAGCCGGACTCTCCAGCCATAGAATGGTCATCGCCCGACTGAAATTTTCACCCAAAAATAACAAACAAATACTTAAATTTCACGTATTTCATGAGAGGCTCAATAATTCAATAATCTAATTGTGGTATAGAAACCTTCTGATAATTATGAGAATATAATAATTAATGATTTTTAGTGGGATCAAAATTTGTATTTTCAATTTATTTCACGAAAAGTCATACAGTTTTTACCATAATCTTTTAGAGCTTTCAAAAAGCAATGTTTTTATTCTCGTTACTTTTTTCATATCGTGCTGTGTTTGACTTTAAATTTTCATTCCCGGTTTTTTTATTTTTACATTCTCATCCTAATGAAAAGGTTTCAGATAATGTTTATGTTTTATGTCTGTTTGTATTTTCTACATCTTTAGCCCATTCCTTTACAAGATTAAAAAATTCTATGTACGGCTATTTATAGTACTTGGCAACTCCAAGAACAAAATTTTTCGCCTAAATTACAAATACATTCAATATGAAAGAATTAAATAGATATAAAAAACGACAAAAGAGAATTCTAAGTCACCAAATTTCGGATGTCGATGAATTTACCTTCGTGACTGGCCAATTTTTTGTAGAGAGTTAAAAACATATTTTTTCGAAGCACAGAACTTTGATGATTCATCAGTTGTAGTAGACAATATACAAACTTTCCGTGTAAAAAAACAGCGTCTCTGAAACTCAACAGATTGTCAAAAAATTGAATCTTGTAGAATCTTAATACCACACATTGACAATGTTGAGGCTCGGAAACAAAAAGACCACGACTACAGTGCGCACTTCACAATCTGATGGAGCACAGGGATATTCATTACGAACATTGTAAATCGAGTTGCTTCCTATTGCATTGAGCAGTTCCTTCTTGAATTCAAAAAGATGAAGGTTTTCTGTATCCTGGTCTTATCTTCGGCGTTCATTCACAGTTGTATTGGTAAATATAATAATATATTACATATTAAATTATAAGAAAATTTGTTAAGCTTCACGCCACGATGAAAAGTACACCTAGAGGTATCCCATATGTTAGTTTGAACATATGGTACATTCCCAGATGTTCAGAGATACCCTAACCAGCATAAATACGAGAGAGGATCAGTTTCGCGACGGTGCAAAAGCGTTTTTGGCAGTCGCAAACGCGGAATCCCTGCAGCTTCAGCACCGAAGGGCATCTGGCTACTTTCGTTTAAGCCAGCTTATTCTGAAAAGGCACTCTTCTTATATTTATACGCATTCCTATTTATATATTTGTATTGTTTCATTGGTAAAAAAATGACAACCTCAAAGTTTTATTTGGAAACGAGGCGTACAATTTTTCCTTTTTTTAACATTTCACAAATTTTGTTGACTTTTTTCAAAATATACATTTTTTAAATCAAAATAGCAAATCTATTTTTGCTTTATATTTAATTTTTCAGTAGCAAATTCAATTATTTCGGGTTGTAAATTTGAAAAATATGTTTCAAAGAATTCGTCTTTTATGGCTTGAAAACGGTATATTTTCGAAGAAATTTTTTTTTTATTCATTGAAACATGTTTCTTGATTTAAAATTATACCATGTTGCTGAATACTTGTATTTTTGTCTTGTATTCAACAAATTTTATTGAAAATTAAAATACTTTTTGGTGAAAATATCAACTATAATACTTTTTGTACAGAATTAATTTTTTTCCAATGATTCATCAGCTTGGCTAACAATTTGAATATTTTGTGGTAAAACCATCTACCGTTTCATTTTTTGGTTACTGAAAGTGTAATAGTCCAATTTTACATTAATAAATCTTAAACGTTCATCAGTTCTAGTAGGCACATCAGAATAAACTTCCATATCACTGCCCTTCAAATTGAACTCAATTCTTAATTACGCATGTGTCATTATTTCTGCAACAAAGTAGTTGTTTACAGAAAAAAGCAGAAAAGGCGCTTAATCATGTTTTTAAATATCTGGCAAGAGATGCTTCATTTTAAGGTCGAGATTAGGAATTTAAAAAAATAAACAGCTACATATTACAAATTTGCATTCTTCGTACATTAGAAAAGCTTTGGTGTATAATACTTCGTTTATGGAAACAAAGTGACCTTTAAGATTTTTGAGAAGTTCTGCCATTAAAAAATGTTTAATCTTCAACTAAAATTATTACATATTTCTGTTAAGAACGAAAACATATATTTTTTTAAATACTTTAAATGCTTTATTTATCATTTGTTTTGAAAAATTTTTAAATAATTTATCCACGAACCTGCATTTTCTAGAACCTATTTTAAAACATTAAAATATTTTAAACATTTTAAGTTCCAAATTTTAAATTTAAACATTTCAAATGTTATTTTATTCTATAAAATCTATAAAAATTGACATGACTTGTTTAATAAGTGGAATAAGAACGTTTAAGTTTTAATATTTAATTTATTTACCTAAATAACATATTAGTGTGCTGTATAAACTCTACAGCTTAAATTAAATATTAAAAATATAGTTTTCAGTTTTCAGCGAGCCTGTGAAAACACATTATTCATAACTAAGCAAATCTATCGGAATTTAAAAAAATTAAGTATATTTATATGTTTTTATACTTTCATATTCTTGAAAGGAAAGCATTCAATTTTCCTTTTCAATCTGTATTTTTAACAAGAACTGTAACACGCAAATGATATTTTAAACGAAAAATATTTTAAATATACATAATTACATCAAATAAAATTGAATCGATAGACGCGATTGATTAAAGTAGACTGATTTCCAAACAGTACTATATTTAAACAGACGATAAGAATTTTCAACAAAATACTAAACTTTTAAACAAATTACCAAACAGAAGACAAATTTTGGCTGAATTAAAACTTTAGGGAATTAATAATCTTGAGTACAGAATAAACTATTAGAAAGAAACATTTCTTTTTTAAATTTGTTTATTCAGTTCTTTTTTCAGATATAGAAACACTTAGTTTTGTTCAGATTCTTCAGAAATTTAACAAAATTTAAATATTTAATGTGTCGGAAAAGTATGACATTTTTATTTTTAAGAATATAAAAAAATTTTGTAAAAATTCGAATAAGTGAAAATGACATTTAGAAACTTTAGAGGCTTAGCAGATACGTTAAAAAAATTTTAGAACTGTGCATTAAAAAAAGGTAAAAAAAATTTTCAAAAATGAAAAGAGTGCCCTTAACTTTTCTAGACATTTTCGAATTTCGTAGCGATCTTCCAAAATTTGTTAATACCGTTTTGAATTTTCTTCATAAATTAAATTTTCAAAATAATAAGTCATCAAAAATATTTCTTGGTATGTTAAGATTTTTATTTTATTTTTTTTAAGCCATTGTAACTTCCTAAAAAGGTTTTGACATTTTTATTTCATCCACATTTTTTTTATATGCCAATTATTTTTTAACCATTTTTAAAACCACTAAAAATGCCCCATTTTTATTTCAAGTAAGATAATAGTTACTCGCTGTTAAAACACATTCCTTTTTATAAAAACTGTTATGGTTAATAGTATTTACTTTGAATAATTCTCGAACTTTGGCTTTTTCTGAAAATGTAAGTTCCTGTCCTACTTTCAATTGAAGTCAGTTAAAATTTATTTTAATTTCGCAAAAATAATTGTTTAAACTAATTACTAATGCTTGCACCATTTATTGATATTTTTTCGTGAATTTTTGTTTAAATTTATATTAATATTTATTATTTGTTCAGAACTAGGATCAAGTATCCACTCTCTAAGAATGATAAACCTTGACAGCCTTTTAAACCCCCTTTCAAGTTATCTAATTTTTGGAAGGCATTATATTGTGTCAGATTGTATCAATAGGGAGGTCCAAAAATGCATGGCAACATTTTTCGCATGCTTGAGGACAACGAACCCCCCCCCCCCCATTTAATTCCAAATCCGAAAAAAGAAATTCAGTAAATTTTTTTTTTATATTTTAATAGGTTCCGGTTTTGACTTGAAGTTTTCCATGTTAAATGCATGGGGAAAAATCACTTTTTTGAGTTTTTAGAAGTTTAAATGTAATGAATCTTAAACTAAACATTAAGCTTTGGATTCGTACAACTGTTCTTAAATCTACATCTTACGTTATCGTTGAATTTACTTTAGGTTTTCACATAGTTTCATCTTTATTATAAATTCGTTGTCTA
>NC_046657.1:39452214-39454935 GCF_010883055.1 Belonocnema kinseyi
TGCTATTTTCCATCTTAATTTTTTTTTTAATATTCTCATAGAATAATCTTTTTGGTGAATGTTCAGCTCTTTGTTTTTTCTGTTTCTCATAATTGTTATTCCCAGAAAATTCTTTGGTTCTCCAAGGTTTTCATGTCAAAAACTCTTCCTAATTTTTCTTTTATTTCTTCTAACTTGTCTTTGCCATTACGAGCTACCAAAATGTCGTCTACGTTTAACACTAATAACGCCATTTACCCTTCTTCTCTCCATGTGAATAAACATGGTTCATGTATATCATTTTCTAAATCCAATTTTAATACTTCGTCTGAAAATCGCTTATTCCATTTCTTACCACTAGTTTTAAGTCCGTAAATTGCTTTTTCTAATTTACATACTTTGTTTTTTTTTCTTTCTTCTTCTTTACGCTCTAACCCTTCGGTATTTCTATGTATATTTCTTCCTCTAAGATACCATTTAAATACGCAGTTTCCACATCCATTTGCCTTGCTTCTAAGTCATACTTATGTATGATTGCTAATACTGATCTAACTACTGGCAGTCTTAATACTGGAGCTTAGGTTTCCTTTAACTCATATTATTTTCTACCTTTGAATCCTCTAATTACCATTCTACTCTGTTTTTGTCTCCCATTGTTTCATTATAGTTAATCGGATCTTCGTTTATTTTGCAATTAAACCATGCTTAGATCTTCCTCTTCTAATGTGTTCTTCAATGAATTTTCCACTATCTGATCTCTAACCTGAACTTTATCTTCTTCGAGTTTCCTCTTAGTGGAATAATCTAAAATTGTATCATTTACTTTCGATTTATTTATGACTTATCATTTTTGAGCATGAACACCTTCTTTTCTGAATTTACTATTCTTATTGGTAATATTCGTTTTTTCAGTTCTAGTTTTGTTTCTTCATCTAATGTTAATTTTCATTTACACGGTCTACCTCTCTCTCCTTTGATTTTTATTTCTTTCTTTTTCGATTCTATATGTGTTCCACTTTTGAAATCTTTCATCCAATTTCGTTCATCTACTTCTTCCTCTAATTCATTATTCGATTTGTTCTTTTTAAAACTATCTTTGTACATTATCTTTTCATTAAATCTTACATGTCTAGTTTCTAAAAGTTTTCCTGTGCTAGGATGCCACAGAATGTAACCTGTTAGAGTGTACCCTACTAAGAAGAATTTGATTGCTCTTTGAGAAAATTTTGTTTCTGTTTTTGGAGCTCTAGCAAAAGCTATGCAACCAAATCGTTTAATTTTTTCTAAATGACAATTTGTTCCTGGAGCAAACTTCTGAATCGGAATACAACCTCTTTGCTCCCTCCTAATCGCAGACACATGTTTTATTGAAGTTGGGTTCTGTTTTCATTCTTCAAGAATTGATGGTTCGTTTGCCTTGTCATGTGTCATCGATTGTTCGGGTTGTTTATTACTTTGCTGGTTCACTAGTCTGACTCTACAGTTGTAATTTTCGCTGATCGAAGTTCAGGTATGGTCCCAGATACTGCCTGATAAAAAGCTGATCTTTTCTCTTGTTCGATTAAGGGCACGGCTCCCTCGCAATTTTCATAGACTCTAATGATTGAATCAAATTTTTCAACAAAATCAAAAATTTTTTTCCTTTGGGTTCAATTTTCATTGGTATAACCGTGTCCTAACCGATGAATGTGTAACATTTGTTTCTACTCTTTTAAATTCTTTTAATTTTTGTAAAATTGTTCTAGGTTCTTTTATGTTTATTATTTTTTTATGATAGTCTTCATCTAAGTGATTTATAATAATATCTCTGACCAGACCTTTTCTTCTTATTACAGTTTCCTCATCTAGGTCTTGTGAGAAAATTATATATGGGTCTATTACATCTAAAATATTATTAATCATCAATTCAGATTGTGAGTGATCCATCCACAGATTTAAGTTTGACTTTGTGGTTAGTTTATAATCCCGTTTAATATGTGTTTGAGTTGTTTTATCGATTTCTAGGGATGTTTTTAACACGTTAAAATTTTTCCTAATTTCATTTCTTACTTCTAGATTATTTATAATATCTAAACTATTTTTTTTAAGGTTTTTGATTTGCTTTGTAAGTCTAATTTGTTTATATGATATTGTATCACGTTGTGTAGTATTGTATCATACTGTATGATGTTTTACCATACTGCATCATATTGCATCATATTTTATAATAATGTAGTTTTATAATGTTTTTTCATATTGTATTATTATATAATAGTTTTCTGTTGAACAGCTTTTGTATTTTCAACCATTTTATTTTTAATTTTTCTTTTCACGAGTATAATAAAAATAATGCTTTCCATAAAAATGTGTTTCATATACAATTTATAGGTTTTTTTGTAATGCCACATGTAAGGTCACTTCCCAAAACTTTTCCCAATGTCTCGCGGGAGGCACCTTTATAATTGGCCGAAGAAATATTATTGGTTGAAACCCTTTCTAATGGATTGAACTGAAAATGGAATTTTTTATTATTTTTTATTATTATTATACTTGATTCGAATTTTAGATTTTTCAAGAAAATTAAAAAATTTGTTTTAATAGTCTGGTAGGGTATTTAAGAAGCTATATTCTTCTTAACTTTGCTTTTTTAATATCCTGCAATATATGGCATAACATGTTCATTTTCTTCTTCTTTTAAATTTTGTAAGTGCTAAGATCCTCGAAATTTTTTCCCTTGCCAAAAAAAGTCATTAGAAGAATTTT
>NC_046657.1:39455035-39456894 GCF_010883055.1 Belonocnema kinseyi
GAGGAAAAATCACTTTTTGAGTGTTTGATATAATTTTTTAGAGTTTGAAAAAATGTGAGGGGAAAGTATCGAAAGTATGGTCTAGTGGAATATTTATGGACATTAGGTCATCTATTTTCAATTATTTAAACAAAAGGAATTTGTTTAAGTAATTTCGTTTTAATGTTTTTTAAATAAAAATTATTACTGTTGGTCTAGTGAAATATTTATCAGTAATTATTATGTTAGAAAGTACTCCATCGACACGGCCCTGCTGATGGGTGTATGGATGGATGTGGACGCGCATGCGTCACTGTGTGTCACCGGTGTTCGCGTATCAGGAGGGGACCGGAGAGTCCCAGTCGTCTTTGTACAACGGTAATGAATCGCAAAATTTAGATTACGAAAATTACAACTGTAGAGTCAGACTAGTGAACCAGCGAAGTAATAAACAACCCGAACAATCGATGACACATGACAAGGCAAACGAACCATCAATTCTTGAAGAATTAAAACAGAACCCTACTTCAATAAAACATGTGTCTGCGATTAGGAGGGAGCAAAGAGGTTGTATTCCGATTCAGAAGTTTGCTCCAGGAAAAAATTGTCATTTAGAAAAAATTAAACGATTTGGTTGCATAGCTTTTGCTAGAGTTCCAAAAACAGAAACAAAATTTTCTCAAAGAGCAATCAAATCCTTCTTAGTAGGGTACACTCTAACAGGCTACATTCTGTGGCATCCTAGCACAGGAAAACTTTTAGAAACTAGACATGTAAGATTTAATGAAAAGATAATGTACAAAGATAGTTTTAAAAAGAACAAATCGAATAATGAATTAGAGGAAGAAGTAGATGAACGAAATTGGATGAAAGATTTCAAAAGTGGAACACATATAGAATCGAAAAAGAAAGAAATAGAAATCAAAGGAGAGAGAGGTAGACCGTGTAAATGAAAATTAACATTAGATAAAGAAAGAAAACTAGAACTGAAAAAACGAATATTACCAATAAGAATAGTAAATTCAGAAAAAGAAGGTGTTCATGCTCAAAAATGATAAGTCATAAATAAATCGAAAGTAAATATTACAATTTTAGATTATTCCACTAAAAGAAAACTCGAAGAAGATAAAGTTCAGGTTAGAGATCATATAGTGGAAAATTCATTGAAGAACACATTAGAAGAGGAAGATCTAAGCACGGTTTAATTGCAAAATAAACAAAGATCCGATTAACTATAATGAAGCAATGGGAGACAAAAAAAGAGTAGAATGGTAATTAGAGGATTCAAAGGTAGAAAAGAATATGAGTTAAAGGAAACCTATGCTCCAGTATTAAGACTGCCAGTAGTTAGATCAGTATTAGCAATCATAAATAAGTATGACTTAGAAGCAAGGCAAATGGATGTGAAAACTGCGTATTTAAATGGTATCTTAGAGGAAGAAATATACATAGAAATACCAGAAGGGTTAGAGCGTAAAGAGGAAGAAAGAAAAAAAAACAAAGTACGTAAATTAGAAAAAGCAATTTACGGACTTAAAACTAGTGGTAAGAAATGGAATAAGCGATTTTCAGACGAAGTATTAAAATTGGGTTTAGAAAATGATATACATGAACCATGTTTATTCACACGGAGAGAAGAAGGGTAAATGGCGTTATTAGTGTTAAACGTAGACGACATTTTGGTAGCTCGTAATGGCAAAGACAAGTTAGAAGAAATAAAAGAAAAATTAGGAAGTGTTTTTGACATGAAAGACCTTGGAGAACCAAAGAATTTTCTAGGAATAACAATTATGAGAAACAGAAAAAACAAAGAGCTGAACATTCACCAAAAAGATTATTCTATGAGAATATTAAAAAAAAAATTAAGATGGAAAATAGCA
>NC_046657.1:39456994-39458466 GCF_010883055.1 Belonocnema kinseyi
GGATGCAGTCAACCTATACAAACAAGATCCACAAGCATAGCGAGTTAAGACATAAAGCAAAGACTACATGGAGGAATGTGAATCATAAATCTATGCATCCCACTGTGATTTCGGCTACAGGCAATGTGCACGGAAGATGAGCTAAACATCTTGAACATTTAGGAGTCAGTTGGTTGTTGGCGGCAGCTTAGAAGGCGGTTTTATCAAAGACCTGTCGCACTGTAAGAGACTTTATTGGTTGTCAGGAAGCAAGTGACTAAAACCTGTGGTGTGGCTGACGGTTGCTCTAAGAAAGCATCCAGAGGTGACCGTTCTATTGGATTTACTTATAAAATCCTGATGTCATGAGTCACTTGACTTATTCCCAAGCTATGATGTACTCGTATAACCGGGTTCACTTAAATAAAAGTTTTGTTTAAATAATAATAAGAAACAAATTAAGAACACATTTTTTAATTTTTAATAAAAAGAGAAATTATTTTAAAAAATTAATAATTGACCTTTTAATTAAAAAAGATCAATTTCCACCTAAAAAGTTAACTAATAACAGAAACAGTTTATACCAAATAGTTGAATTTTTAACCGAAAAGATGAATTTATCACTCACCTGATGTATCTCCAAAAAAATTAGTTTGTAATCACCATAATTTTTTAACTTCAATGAGAAAAAACTGATAAAAAAAATTTATGTTAACTTTTAAGCCAACTATTTTTAACTGAAATCAACAACCCTTTAGCAGGAAAATACATTTTTTTAAAACTAAATGGAATTTCATGTCGAAAAATTAAATAGTTGGATTTTTCTTTAAAAAAGAATTTTTTAAACAAACAAAAGAATTTTCTATTAAAATTTGTATTAATTTGTTATAAAATGCATAAGTTTTGAACTCACGGTGTTGGCTTGGTATATGTTGATAGTTCTGGTTAGTATGTGGTGCTGGAGACGGAGGCATAGGGATATGTTGTCCGAACTCATCGCCATATGTATAGTCATTATATTTCCAATCATGGAATAGGACTGCTATATCCCTATCAGTCAACTCATTAGATTCAGGAGAAGGTAGGCTCCAGTTGTTTCCTGGCTCTCCTGATGATTCTGTAAAAAGACTGCTGATATATACAAAATTCATCAAATTTGATTCAACCGATTTTTATGTTCATCGTCGAACTACGATAGCCAAGTGTTAATGAAAAAATTATTACATTCTTTGAGAAGCCTCCCATTACTATACCCATTAGCGTTTTATCGCGTACACTGTGCAGGAATTGCATGCCATCCACTTTAGTTTCACTCGCATTTTTTAATTGGTATCTCCAGGTTTCGCGAACGTAGAGGACGGTAGGTGCGAGTACTGCAATTTAATTCACACGGAAATATCATTGGATAGAGGATCGTAATAAGTGGTAATGAGGGGGTTGATTATGGTTTCTTGTCGATTTCGAAAGTGGCGCGTATAAGCGCATTTGAAACC
>NC_046657.1:39458566-39461921 GCF_010883055.1 Belonocnema kinseyi
TCAGTCTCTTTTCCAGTTTGTTCCTTTTTTCTTTTTCTATTTTCTCTATTCAATACTTGTCTGGTTACCATTTTTGTATTTTGCGCTTTGCTATTTTCCATCATAATTTTTTTTTAATATTCTCATAGAATAATCTTTTTGGTAAATGTTCAGCTCTTTGTTTTTTCTGTTTCTCATAATTGTTATTTCTAGAAAATTCTTTGGTTCTCCAAGCTCTTTCATGTCAAAAACACTTCCTAATTTTTCTTTTATTTCTTCTAACTTGTCTTTGCCATTACGAGCTACCAAAATGTCGTCTACGTTTAACACTAATAACGCCATTTACCCTTCTTCTCTCCATGTGAATAAACATGGTTAATGTATATCATTTTCTAAACCCAATTTTAATACTTCGTCTAAAAATCGCTTATTCCATTTCTTACCACTAGTTTTAAGTCCGTAAATTGCTTTTTCTAATTTACATACTTTGTTTTTTTTTTCTTTCTTCTTCTTTACGCTCTAACCCTTCTGGTATTTCTATGTATATTTCTTCCTCTAAGATACCATTTAAATACGCAGTTTCCACATCCATTTGCCTTGCTTCTAAGTCATACTTATGTATGATTGCTAATACTGATCTAACTACTGGCAGTCTTAATACTGGAGCTTAGGTTTCCTTTAACTCATATTATTTTCTACCTTTGAATCCTCTAATTACCATTCTACTCTGTTTTTGTCTCCCATTGCTTCATTATAGTTAATCGGATCTTTGTTTATTTTGCAATTATACCATGCTTAGATCTTCCTCTTCTAATGTGTTCTTCAATGAATTTTCCACTATATGATCTCTAAACTGAACTTTATCTTCTTCGAGTTTCCTTTTAGTGGAATAATCTAAAATTGTATCATTTACTTTTGATTTATTTATGACTTATCATTTTTGAGCATGAACACCTTCCTTTTCTGAATTTACTTTTCTTATTGGTAATATTTGTTTTTTCAGTTCTAGTTTTGTTTCTTCATCTAATGTTAATTTTCGTTTACACGGTCTACCTCTCTCTCCTTTGATTTCTATTTATTTCTTTTTCGATTCTATATGTGTTCCACTTTTGAAATCTTTCATCCAATTTCGTTCATCTGTTTCTTCCTCTAATTCATTATTCGATTTGTTCTTTTTAAACCTATCTTTGTACATTATCTTTTCATTAAATCTTACATGTCTAGTTTCTAAAAGTTTTCCTGTGCTAGGATGCCACAGAATGTAACCTGTTAGAGTGTACCCTACTAAGAAGAATTTGATTGCTCTTTGAGAAAATTTTGTTTCTGTTTTTGGAACTCTAGCAAAAGCTATGCAACCAAATCGTTTAATTTTTTCTAAATGACAATCTGTTCCTGGAGCAAACTTCTGAATCGGAATACAACCTCTTTGCTCCCTCCTAATCGCAGACACATGTTTTATTGAAGTTGGGTTCTGTTTTAATTCTTCAAGAATTGATGGTTCGTTTGCCTTGTCATGTGTCATCGATTGTTCGGGTTGTTTATTACTTTGCTGGTTCACTAGTCTGGTTCTACAGTTGTAATTTTCGTTATCTACATTTTGCGATTCATATGATATTTTTCTAACTATTAATATAACTATCCAGTTCGGTTTTTCATAGTTCCCATCTAACATTATCTCTCCTGACTCTTTATCAAAAATTTTTTACTTTTTATTGTCTAAATATATACTTAAACCGGCATCCACAAACCGTCTAAGTGATATTAAATTTTCTGCTATGTCGCTAGCTGCGATTACGTTGGTTAATTTTATCATTTCTTTTCCTGACGCGCTTGAATGCAAAAAAGGTCACCTTTTCTGTAAGTTTTAATGTCTGCTAACTGACTTTTGTTTGCGCTTTTTATTACTTTACCGGAACATCTTTGAAAATTGCTTAAGATTAAGCCCTTATTTATAAAGTGATCGCTTGCTCCCGAATCAGCTATGAATGTGATCTCATTGTTTTCTTTTGAGTTTTTTTACTTTTTCACTATTAGTTATTTGTATACTATTGCTTGCAAAATTACCTGTCATATTATCCTTTGAAGTTTTTGCGTTGTTTTCGTTGTTATTATCTGTTTTTGTTCTGTTTACTCCCTCCTTCTTTTTGTAATTTTGTCCTCTACCTTTAAAATTCCCTCTATATCCTCCTCTAAAGCCCTCTTTAAAATTATCACTGAATTTTTGCACCCCTCCTCTAAATTTGTTAATTCTAGTGACACACCTTCTACCTCTGCTATGGTCTTTACCTTTAGATCCTGATGCTCCTTGTTGCAAACACTCGTCTCCCTTGTGGTCTGTTACCTTCGGACAACAGTAACAGAACCACAAGTTGAATTCCTTCAGTGGATACGAGTGTGCTTTGTGACCTTTTTTATTGCATCGATAGCATCTATCATTTGGGTCCGTCTGCCCTTTATTTATTTTTTGTGCTGTTTGCTCTAATGTCCTCCTTTTTTCTGTATCGGCTCGTCTTTCTGCTTCTAACTGTGATAAAAATGATTTTATTTAGTCTAAATTCATTTCTTTATAATCAGTTTGTCGCCATATTAAGTCAGCTGATCGAAGTTCAGGTATGGTCCCAGATACTGCCTGATAAAAAGCTGATCTTTTCTCTTGTTCGATTAAGGGCACGGCTCCCTCGCAGTTTTCATAGATTCTAATGATTGAATCAAATTTTTCAACAAAATCGAAAATTTTTTCCTTTGGGTTCAATTTTCATTGGTATAACCGTGTCCTAACCGATGCATGTGTAACATTTGTTTCTACTCTTTTAAATTCTTTTAATTTTTGTAAAATTGTTCTAGGTTCTTTTATGTTTATTATTTTGTTATGATAGTCTTCATTTAAGTGATTTATAATAATATCTCTGACCAGACCTTTTCTTCTTATTACAGTTTCCTCGTCTAAGTCTTGTGAGAAAATTATATATGGGTCTATTACATCTAAAATATTGTTAATCATCAATTCAGATTGTGAGTGATCCATCCACAAATTTAAGTTTGACTTTGTGGTTAGTTCATAATCCCGTTTAATATGTGTTTGAATTGTTTTTATCGATTTCTAGGGATGTTTTTAACACGTTAAAATTTTCCCTAATTTCATTTCTTACTTCTAGATTATTTATAATATCTAAACTATTTTTTTAAGGTTTTTGATTTGCTATATATGTCTAATTTGTTTATTTGAAAGGGCGTACAGTTATTTTGTTTATCTACATGTTCATCTAAATGATTTACCTCTAAACATCTAGCCCTCTGCTTTTCTGCATCGTCGAATGCTTCTGCAGTTGTCCTTAGGGTATTGATATTCTCTAAATTCACTGAATTTCTCTCTCGC
>NC_046657.1:39462021-39463143 GCF_010883055.1 Belonocnema kinseyi
TATCAAAATGTTGTAAAATTTCAACGCACTCTAAATTTTTCTATGAAATTCTGTTCTCTTCTAAAATTTTCTAGAATTCTTCAACTTACTTAAATATTCTAGTACATTCTAAATTTGTCAATGATTAATTTGATCCTTCATAGAACTCTAACCTTGTCTAAAATGTTGACACTATCTAAAGTTTTCTAGAATTCTCATAATTCTATAAGTATTCTATCACATTCTAAAATTGTTTATAATTAATCTAAATTTCCAAAAAAAAATTTGGTCTCGTATGAAGTTCTCTAAAAGTTTATGTTAACTATTCCAAATTATTTAAATATGTTAAAAAAATGTCTGAAATTATCCCAAATTATTATAGAACTATGTACAACCTTATTGTCATTTCTTTGTCACTGTGATTTCTCTACCTGTATGTTTATTATTTATAATTGTCCTTATCACTTAAGTACTGAGTTAAATTTGATTAAGCGAGGTTACCACGATCGCCTTGTTATTGTTATGGTGTGTGTCCTTATTTCCCCATTTTGTTTAACTACTTTTTTATTTATTCATTATTCTATCTACTTCTATCTACTTTCGGAAGAATGCATCTTAATTACTAGTACTAGTTTTTTTTTCTTTTATTTACATGTCGACATGGTAATAGATATCAGCCGTAATTACCGTCTTAAAATCCTTGCTGGTCATGCTTCTAAATATCCTGTCGTCTAATTTTCCACTCGTTCGTGATCAGTAGAAGCGTGCTTAATTTGTTTTCGTTACCGTTGTACAAAGACGACTGGGACTCTCCAGTCCCCTCGTGATACGCGAACACCGGCGACACACAGTGACGCATGCGCGTCCACATCCATCCATACACCCATCAGCAGGGCCGTGTCGATGGAGTACTTTCGAACATAATAATTACTGATAAATATTTCACTAGGCCAACAGTAAGAATTTTTATTTAAAAAACATTAAAACAAAATTACTTAAACAAATCCCTTTTCTTTAAATAATTGAAAATAGATGACCTAGTGTCCATAAATATTCCACTAGACCATACTTTCGATACTTTCCCCTCACATTTTTTCAAACTCTAAAAAATTATATCAAACACTCAAAAAGTGATTTTTCCTC
>NC_046657.1:39463243-39466944 GCF_010883055.1 Belonocnema kinseyi
AATTCTGATGGTCTTTTCAAAATTATTTATCAACACGTGGCTTCAATCGCTTTTCTTACAAACACTTTAGAAGTTAAGAGTAGTCACTAAAAATTTAAGATATTTCTTTTTTCCGTGCAATACCTTCTGATAATTATGAGAATATAATAATTAATGATTTTTAGTGGGATCAAAATTTGTATTTTCAATTTATTTCACGAAAAGTCATACAGTTTTTACCATAATCTTTTAGAGCTTTCAAAAAGCAATGTTTTTATTCTCGTTACTATTTTCATATCGTGCTGTGTTTGACTTTAAATTTTCATTCCCGGTTTTTTTATTTTTACATTCTCATCCCAATGAAAAGGTTTCAGATCATGTTTATGTTTTATGTCTGTTTGCATTTTCTACATCTTTAGGCCATTTCTTTACAAGATTAAAAAATTCTATGTACCGCTATTTATAGTACTTGGCAACTCCAAGAACAAAATTTTTCGCCTAAATTACAAATACATTCAATATGAAAGAATTAAATAGATATAAAAAACGACAAAAGAGAATTCTAAGTCACCAAATTTCGGATGTCGATGAATTTACCTTCGTGACTGGCCAATTTTTTGGAGAGAGTTAAAAACATATTTTTTCGAAGCACCCAACGTTGATGATTCATCAGTTATAGTAGACAATATACAAACTTGCCGTGTAAAAAACAGCGTCTCTGAAACTCAACAGATTGTCAAAAAATTGAATCTTGTAGAATCTTAAAACCACACATTGACAATGTTGAGGCTCGGAAACAAAAAGACCACGACTACAGTGCGCACTTCACAATCTGATGGAGCACAGGGATATTTATTACGAACATTGTAAATCGAGTTGCTTCCTATTGCATTGAGCAGTTCCTTCTTGAATTCAAAAAGATGAAGGTTTTCTGTATCCTGGTCTTATCTTCGGCGTTCATTCACAGTTGTATTGGTAAATATAATAATATATTACATATTAAATTATAAGAAAATTTGTTAAGCTTCACGCCACGCTGAAAAGTACACCTAGAGGTATCCCATATGTTAGTGTGAACATATGGTACATTCCCAGATATTCAGAGATACCCTAACCAGCATAAATACGAGAGAGGATCAGTTTCGCGACGGTGCAAAAGCGTTTTTGTCAGTCGCAAACGCGGAATCCCTGCAGCTTCCGCACCGAAGCGCATCTGGCTACTTTCGTTCAAGCCAGCTTATTCTGAAAAGGCACTCTTCTTATATTTATACGTATTCCTATTTATATATTTGTATTGTTTCATTGGTAAAAAAATGACAACCTAAAAGTTTTATTTGGAAACGAGGTCCAATTTTACATTAATAAATCTTAAACGTTCATCAGTTCTAGTAGGCACATCAGAATAATCTTTCACATCACTGCCCTTCAAATTGAACTCAATTCTTAATTACGCATGTGTCATTATTTCTGCAACAAAGTAGTTGTTCACAGAAAAAAGCAGAAAAGGCGCTTAATCATGTTTGTAAATATCTGGCAAGAGATGCTTCATTTTAAGGTCGAGATTAGGAATTTAAAAAAATAAACAGCTACATATTACAAATTTGCATTCTTGGTACATTAGAAAAGCTTTGCTGTATAATACTTCGTTTATAGAAACAAAGTGACCTTTAAGATTTTTGAGAAGTTCTGCCATTAAAAAATGTTTAATCTTCAACTACAATTATTACATATTTCTGTTAAGAACGAAGACATATATTTTTTTAAATATTTTAAATGCTTTATTTATCATTTGTTTTGAAAAAATTTTAAATAATTTATCCACGAACCTGCATTTTCTAGAACCTATTTTAAAACATTAAAATATTTTAAACATTTTAAGTTCCAAATTTTAAATTTAAACATTTCAAATATTATTTTATTCTATAAAATCTATAAAAATTGACATGACTTGTTTAATAAGTGGAATAAGAATGTTTAAGTTTTAATATTTAATTTATTTACCTAAACAACATATTAGTGTGCTGTATAAACTCTACAGCTTCATTTAAATATTAAAAATATAGTTTTCAGTTTTCACCGAGCCTGTGAAAACACATTATCCATAACTAAGCAAATCTATTGGAATTTTAAAAAATTAAAAATATTTATATGTTTTTATACTTTCATATTCTTGAAAGGAAAGCATTCAATTTTCCTTTTCAATCTGTATTTTTAACAAGAACTGTAATACACAAATGATATTTTAAACGAAAAATATTTTAAATATACATAATTACATCAAATATAATTAAATCGATAGACGCGATTGATCAAAGTAGACTGATTTACAAACAGTACTATATTTAAACAGACGATAAGAATTTGCAACAAAATACTAAACTTTTAAACAAATTACCAAGCAGAAGACAAATTTCGGCTGAATTAAAACTTTAGGAGATTAATAATCTTGAGTACAAAATAAACTACTAGAAAAAAACATTTCTTTTTTAAATTTGTTTATTCAGTTCTTTTTACAGATTTAGAAACACTTAGTTTTGTTCAGATTCTTCAGAAATTTAACAAAATTTAAATATTTAATGTGTCGGAAAAGTATGACATTTTTATTTTTAAGAATATAAAAAAATTTGGTAAAAATTCGAATAAGTGGAAATGACATTTAGAAATTTTAGAGGTTAAGCAGATACATTAAAAAAATTTTAGAACTGTGCATTAAAAAAAGGTAAAAAAAATGTTCAAAAATGAAAAGAGTGCCCTTAACTTTTCCAGACATTTTCGAATTTCGTAGCGATCTTCCAAAATTTGTTAATACCGTTTTGAATTTTCTTCATAAATTAAATTTGCAAAATAATAAGTCATCAAAAATATTTCTTGGTATGTTAAGATTTTTATTTTTTTTTTTTAAGCCATTGTAACTTCCTAAAAAGGTTTTGACATTTTTATTTCATCCACATTTTTTTTATATGCCAATTATTTTTTAACCATTTTTAAAACCACTAAAAATGCCCAATTTTTATTTAAAGTAAGATAATAGTTACTCGTTGTTAAAACACATTCTTTTTTATAAAAACTGTTATGGTTAATAGTATTTACTTTGAATAATTCTCGAACTTTGGTTTTTTCTGAAAATGTAAGTTCCTGTCCTACTTTCAATTGAAGTCAGTTAAAATTTATTTTATTCTCGCAAAAATAATTGTTTAAACTAACTACTAATGCTTGAACAATTTATTGATATTTTTCGTGAATTTTTGTTTAAATTTATATTAATATTTATTATTTGTTCAGAACTAGGATCAAGTATCCACTCTCTATGAATGATAAACTTTGACAGCCTTTTAAACCCCCTTTAAAGTTATCTAATTTTTGGAAGGCCTCTAAGAAAAAAGTCAAGTAATTAACAAAAATCGGTAGCTGCTTTGGGGATTATATTATTTTGTTTAACAATTTTCGTTGAACTACTTTTTTAAAAAATCAACTTTTCGTTGAAGATTTATATTTTCATTTGGAAAATCGTATCTTTTTGTTGAAAGTTTACCTGTTTTTCGTTCTTGAGGATCGTTATAGAGTATCGAGATATGAACTAATACACCATACTTTATGTCATATTGTATTATTTTGCATCATACTATCTTTTTGTGTACAATCACCAGCGGACTTATTCTCACACCAGATGTACACAGGGTATAATATTTTACCTAAAATATTTCTGATTTCTTTATCCAACG
>NC_046657.1:39467044-39468126 GCF_010883055.1 Belonocnema kinseyi
AGTAGTAGTATTTACAAAAAACCTTGTAACCAAAGTGTATTCAACAGTGAAAAGCTAAATTGTATATTCTTGAAAACTGACTACAAATCGCTAAATTTTGATGTAAAAAAAATTACTTTAAAACAAAAAAAAAGGTCGAAAGTCGAATATATTAGAAATCAGTTGAATTTTAAACTTGAAAGAAGGCCTTCCACACCAAAACTTTTATTCGAATTTTCAACTAAAGAAAACAATTTTCAACTAAAAAGGGAATCAGATTACAGTTCGAAAAACGGATTTTCAAAAAAAAATAATATTAAAAATGCTCTCAATTCTTAAAATTGTGTTTAGAGCATTTTGCAAATTTTTGAGACCACGTTTTTTTAATATTTAAAAATTTTTTCGCACAGCTATTTATAGTGGACCAAAATACAAATAATTCATTTTTGTTACTTTTTCGATTAAATGAAAAAGATAAAAGTTATAGCGTTTTCAAAATCCAAGAATCGAAATGCAAATGAACATTTGTAGGTAAACAAACTGTGAGTTTGGAAAAATTCAAGAAAAGAAAAAAGTTACATTTTCAAGACACTGTATTATTATCTAAGCAACTTTTGAAATTTTTTAAACAAAATATAAAAAGCTTTTTCCGAACTGGACGAAATTGGATCAGTTATTTTCCTCTTTGATAATCCAACCACACATTTTAATTTAACGACCTCAAATTTTAAGTATCACCAATTTTATGAAGTACCGAAGCTTTCTAATAATTTATGTCCGCCATCTTGGATTCGCCATTTTGAGTTTTAAAAAATTAAAAAAAGTATTAAAGTCAGCGATTTCAGAAACCCAAATACCACTAATTTTATCCAGACCTAAACAGTTTCACTATTTCGTGTTTGCCGTATTGGATCCACCATTCTAAATTTTTTAAATCCATCTTCATAGTTGGTTTTAGGGACCCCAAAAACATTGACCATGGAAATATCACGTAATTGTTGAGTGTTCATTCTCAAAAGTATTTTTGATATTATATCGAAAATAGATGAATTTTCAATAAAACATCTAAATTCCCAAACGAAAAATCCATAAAACAGATTAAT
>NC_046657.1:39468226-39470135 GCF_010883055.1 Belonocnema kinseyi
ATTTTATCCAGACCTAAACAGTTTCACTATTTCGTGTTTGCCGTATTGGATCCACCATTCTAAATTTTTTAAATCCATCTTCATTGTTGGTTTTAGGGACCCCAAAACATTGACCATGGAAATATCACGTAATTGTTAAGTGTTCATTCTCAAAAGTATTTTTGATATTATATCGAAAATAGATGAATTTTCAATAAAACATCTAAATTCCCAAACGAAAAATCCATAAAACAGATTAATTTCGATCCAAGTAATATAACTTTCATTCGGAACCATTTATTTTTAACGGATAAAATAAATTTTCTACAGCAAAAGTCTAATTTTGATCTTAAATGATAAATCTTAAGCCAAATAAAAGGGATGAACTTTTTAACTAAAATGAAAATTTTGTATGTAGAAAGATTTTGCTGCAAAAAGAGAAAGAAATTACTCCCATAAGGGCTGTGGTGAGGTTTTGGGACCTAGGGCTTACAAAAGTTTCCTAACGGCCTCACGGGGACACCGCATGATCTCCCTAAACAATAAGACCTACACCTGCATGCAGGGTTTCTCAGGAGTGGACCTTTTATTTCCCTAGCTAATCGTGGGAATAAAATAGATCACGCAAATACAAAACCAAAGGAAGAAGGAGAAAAGATAGAGACAAAACCTTTACTTCCAAATCCGTCTGTTGCATATATCAAACTCAGGAGGACACTCTGCTCTCAACTCTCCGGAAAGCTGAGGGATTGGCGTTCTTTGTGAATGAGTGTATAAAAACAGAAGCGGCCAAGGAGTAAAGTGGATCAGAGGGCACTCTACTAGGAGGGTGGAGGGTTTAACAGCCACTTGGAGGGTGGACACAGCTGGCAATAGTGGTGATTAATACGAGTTACCCGGAATCGCTCTTCAATATTAAGCTTTTTTAACTCTTCAGGGAGGCTACCTAAAGGACGCTCGAATGAGTATACTCAGATCAATGGCCAACAATCCATATCTCCTTCTGTTGTAAACGGGTCTTGGTTTTTTGTTGCAGCATACCAAGCGACTAAAGCTTGGCTGCATTAGACTGTGGTCAAGTTAAGGGCTGAGAAAGTTGCAGCTCTTGAGGTGGTTCGAGTTGAGTTGTTCCGAAAGATGGTGCGAGCAACGGAATGGTTGTCGGGTAAACTAAAAGACCCGCCTATAGTTCCCGGCGGTTGGAGAGATTCCACCCCTCACTTAAAGAGCATCCTGGCGAATCATCAGTCGCGATAGGCCCCAGAGAAAGGACATTAGAAGAGATATAACGGATCTTCTATTTGTTGAAATTCCGGACTCTCAGGCAAAAATTCTTGCTCCTGGGCACTCAAGGAGCCTGTCTGGGCACAGAAAGTTTGGTAGCACACCTTAATGACTGCTTTGTGTGTAGCTTTCATATTGGCGAAGAAAGTCAACGCTATCCCGCTGTTTGAGCTATTTTCGACAGACCTGATGGTGATAGTGACGGATCTTAAAGAAATAGGAAGGCTAGTCATGAGATCGGCTTACTTTTTATTTAGCAGGCTTTTTCGCTAAAAATAGTGAAAAGACTTGTGGACAGGTGTATCCGCATTATGATCTTGTGGGGTAGGCCCCTTTGAAAGGAGGAACCCTCTTATAGGGCTGACGATTCAACCGACATGGCTCTAAGCGGAGCAGTAAACCCGATTGACTAAAGGCCTGTAAATGCAGTTTTTGTACCAGCAAGTGATCGTGAAAATTGGGTCGATTAACTCAATATAAAAAAGGAAACAGAAAGAGAAAGCTGATAAACCATGTTACTAAAATAATCCTCCCTCGTCACATCAAAACATTAACACCAGCAATATTAGGTGAGTTGATAGCCTCCTAATGACAGAGACTTGATGTATCCTACTGCAATACAGCGTCGGTACAAGAAAAGTAGTGC
>NC_046657.1:39470235-39472442 GCF_010883055.1 Belonocnema kinseyi
TAACGGCCTCACGGGGACACCGCATGATCTCCCCAAACAATAAGACCTACACCTGCATGCAGGGTTTCTCAGGAGTGGACCTTTTATTTCCCTAGCTAATCGTGGGAATAAAATAGATCACGCGAATACAAAACCAAAGGAAGAAGGAGAAAAGATAGAGACAAAACCTTTACTTCCAAATCCGTCTGTTGCATATATCAAACTCAGGAGGACACTCTGCTCTCAACTCTCCGGAAAGCTGAGGGATTGGCGTTCTTTGTGAATGAGTGTATAAAAACAGAAGCGGCCAAGGAGTAAAGTGGATCAGAGGGCACTCTACTAGGAGGGTGGAGGGTTTAACAGCCACTTGGAGGGTGGACACAGCTGGCAATAGTGGTGATTAATACGAGTTACCCGGAATTGCTCTTCAATATTGAGCTTTTTTAACTCTTCAGGGAGGCTACCTAAAGGACGCTCGAATGAGTATACTCAGATCAATGGCCAACAATCCATATCTCCTTCTGCAGTAAACGGGTCTTGGTTTTTTGTTGCAGCATACCAAGCGACTAAAGCTTGGCTGCATTAGACTGTGGTCAAGTGAAGGGCTGAGAAAGTTGCAGCTCTTGAGGTGGTTCGAGTTGAGTTGTTCCGAAAGATGGTGCGAGCAACGGAATGGTTGCCGGGTAAACTAAAAGACCCGCCTATAGTTCCCGGCGGTTGGAGAGATTCCACCCCTCACTTAAAGAGCATCCCGACGAATCATCAGTCGCGATAGGCTCCAGAGAAAGGACATTAGAAGAGATATAACGGATCTTCTATTTGTTGAAATTCCGGACTCTCAGGCAAAAATTCTTGCTCCTGAGCACTCAAGGAGCCTGTCTGGGCACAGAAAGTTTGGTAGCACACCTTAATGACTGCTTTGTGTGTAGCTTGCATATTGGCGAAGAAAGTCAACGCTATCCCGCTGTTTGAGCTATTTTCGACAGACCTGATGGTGATAGTGACGGATCTTAAAGAAATAGGAAGGCTAGTCATGAGATCGGCTTACTTTTTATTTAGCAGGCTTTTTCGCTAAAAACAGTGAAAAGACTTGTGGACAGGTGTATCCGCATTACGTTCAGACAGATGAAAGAAGATTCTATCGCGAACCGAGAGCAAAGCCAAATAACCAGCAAGGCACCGAAGTCCCTCAATTGGAAAATATGACTAACTACTGGTCGTGTGTTCAGGGAAAAATAAACAGATGCAATTTGGACACTGCTTGGTTCAAACCGGAGGAAACAAGGGCCAGCAATAGTCCTGAAATGCTACTGGCAACCATCACAGCTTTATATGTTTCAGCGCTCTTAAAAAGGGCAAGTAACTGGGCACCTCCAGGTCCGGACATGGTGCACAAATTCTCGTGCAAGTACCTGACGAGTGTGCATCTTGCATTGGTAACGTTTTCTCAGAAAATCATTGAACAACAGATCTGATTCCCGGCTTTACGCTCCAGGGTACTACGTATATGTTACCAAAAAAACAGACGCTTGAAAAATATCTGATTTTCGAAAGATAGCCTGTCTTGCAACAATTTATAAATGTCTTACAGCTACTATTGTAGATAAGGTATATTCTCGTTCCGACGAGAATGACATTCTTATTGAAGAACAAAAAACATGTTGTAAAAACTAACGAGGCTGTAAAGATCTAGTCACTATACACACTGTTGCCTTGACTCAAGCTCGTAAGCATCAAAGGAACTTACACATGACATATACATATGAAACCGGTATTGCCATTTAGCGGCCAGTAGGCACACTTGTAGGCACTGTCGGAACTTACCATTTGTGCTAATTGGCGTATTGTCATCTGTCAACAATATCCAATACCAAACATTTCAAGTTTCATATGACATCGTGATTTTTTTCGCTCTTGAAAATGTCGAAATACGTGCCTTCAAACAACGATTTGCGGGGAGCATTAATTTTATGTTTCCATTTGGGTAAATCGGCGATAGAATCTCATCGAATGCTTGTCGAAGCTTACGGAGAGCATGCTCTTGGTCGAACGCAGTGTAATGAGTGGTTTAACAAGTTCAAAAGTGGCAATTGTGATGTGAGAGACCCTGAACGCGGCAAACCACAGAAATCGTTTGAGGACGTCGAATTGCAGGCTTTGCTGGATGAAGACGATGGTCAGACGCAAAAAAAGCTCGCAGAACAACGCTACCAACAACAATTGGCCAA
>NC_046657.1:39472542-39475959 GCF_010883055.1 Belonocnema kinseyi
TAACGGCCTCACGGGGACACCGCATGATCTCCCCAAACAATAAGACCTACACCTGCATGCAGGGTTTCTCAGGAGTGGACCTTTTATTTCCCTAGCTAATCGCGGGAATAAAATACATCACGCAAATACAAAACCAAAGGAAGAAGGAGAAAAGATAGAGACAAAACCTTTACTTCCAAATTCGTCTCTTGAATATGTCAAACTCAGGAGGACACTCTGCTCTCAACTCTCCGGAAAGCTGAGGGATTGGCGTTCTTTGTGAATGAGTGTATAAAAACAGAAGCGGCCAAGGAGTAAAGTGGATCAGAGGGCACTCTACTAGAAGGGTGGAGGGTTTAACAGCCACTTGGAGGGTGGACACAGCTGGCAATAGTGGTGATTAATACGAGTTACCCGGAATCGCTCTTCAATATTAAGCTTTTTTAACTCTTCAGGGAGGCTACCTAATGGACGCTCGAATGAGTATACTCAGATCAATGGCCAACAATCCATATCTCCTTCTGTAGTAAACGGGTCTTGGTTTTTTGTTGCAGCAGACCAAGCGACTAAAGCTTTGCTGAATTAGACTATGGTCAAGTTAAGGGCTGAGAAAGTTGCAGATCTTGAGGTGGTTCGAGTTGAGTTGTTCCGAAAGATGGTGCGAGCAACGGAATGGTTGCCGGGTAAACTAAAAGACCCGCCTATAGTTCCCGGCGGTTGGAGAGTTTCCACCCCTCACTTAAAGAGCATCCTGGCGAATCATCAGTCTCGATAGGCCCCAGAGAAAGGACATTAGAAGAGATATAACGCATCTTCTATTTGTTGAAATTCCGGACTCTCAGGCAAAAATTCTTGCTCCTGGGCACTCAAGGAGCCCGTCTGGGCACAGAAAGTTTGGTAGCACACCTTAATGACTGCTTTGTGTGTAGCTTTCATATTGGCGAAGAAAGTCAACGCTATCCCGCTGTTTGAGCTATTTTCGACAGACCTGATGGTGATAGTGACGGATCTTAAAGAAATAGGAAGGCCAGTCATGAGATCGGCTTACTTTTTATTTAGCAGGCTTTTTCGCTAAAAACAGTGAAAAGACTTGTGGACAGGTGTATCCGCATTATGATCTTGTGGGGTAGGCCACTTTGAAAGGAGGAACCCTCTTATAGGGCTGACGATTCGACCGACAAGGCTCTAAGTGGAGCAGTAAACCCGATTGACTAAAGGCCTGTAAATCCAGTTTTTGTCCCAGCAAGTGATCGTGAAAATTGGGTCGATTAACTCAATATAAAAAAGGAAACAGAAACAGAAAGCTGATAAACCATGTTAATAAAATAATCCACCCTCGTCACATGAAAACATTAACACCAGCAATATTAGGTGAGTTGATAGCCTCCTAATGACAGAGACTTGATGTATCCTACTGCAATACAGCGTCGGTACAAGAAAAGTAGTGCACGGAGGCAACAAGATCGAAACGTTCAGACAGATGAAAGAAGATTCTATCGCGAACCGAGAACCAAGGGCCAGCAATAGTCCTGAAATGCTACTGGCAACCATCACAGCTTTATATGTTTCAGCGCTCTTAAAAAGGGCAAGTAACTGGGCACCTCCAGGTCCGGACATGTCTTACAGCTATTATTGTAGATAAGGTATATTCTCATTCCGACGAGAATGACATTCTTATAGAAGAACGAAAAAGATGTTGTAAAAACTAACGAGGCTGTAAAGATCTAGTCACTATACACACTGTTGCCTTGACTCAAGCTCGTAAGCATCAAAGGAACTTACACATGACATACATTGACTACAACAAGCAAGCTTTCCTTCCGTGCAGAATGACTATGGACAACCAAGGATAACTAGAACAATACGCTTTGCGACTGGTATATTTCAAGGAGACTACTTCAGCGCCCTATAGTTCTGCTTAGCGTTGAAACCATTGAGAAAAACACTAAACAGTATATCTTTAAGTTCAGAATTCATGATAATCAGGATGGTCATTAATTGACTCATCTTCTTTACATGGATGAACTGAAGCTGTGCGCTGGTTTAGCGCAGAAACTGCAGCAAGTGATCGACGTCACAGAGCAGTTTTCTAATGATATCCAAGTATAGTTCGGCCAAGATAAATGTGGAACAGTGCATTTAATCAGAGGGGAATTACGAACCGCAGAGTTGAAGAATGAGTTTGAAAATAACATCGAGGCAATAGCTGCAAGCGGATCATATAAATATATGGGTATTTTTGAATACGATAGTTAAGACAAGCTTCAGGACTGCCTTCAATACGAGATTCAGATTGACTATGAAGAGTTTTTTGCTTGTCCTAACGTAGTCTTTCGGGCTCATAAAATGGTCCAAGACCGACCTTGAAAAGTTAAACATGTTTGTTCGAATAGAAATGGCGCAGCAACGAATGCACTAAAGGAATTCAGCGATTGGAAGGGTAGTTCTGCCACGACATTTAGGGGGTAGAAGCATTGTATATGTCGAAAAACTGTGTGAATTACAAGTTAAACAGTTGCTAGACTATTTTAACAGCAAATAAAATGTTGTGCTTTACAGTACCATCTGTCAAGCGGATCTTAACTACACGCTCTTAAATTTTTCTCAGATGGGACCATGAATATCAGGACAGAAAGCACAGAGGAAGCAGAAATACAATGTAGACCGAAAGCCGTCCGTGTCGAGCACCCCGATACGTTAAATCAAAATGAAGTGGATACTGAGGCATCCAACATTTGGCTAAGAAAGGGTGCTCTATATCCAGAGACAGAAGGATTCGTCATTGCGATACAGGACAAGGTTTTCAGCACATGCGCACAGACATAATCACGTAGCAGGCATTATACATCAACAACTTGCCCTAAACTTACGAGTCTTAAAAGAATGGATGTAGTCAACCTATACAAACAAGATCCACAAGCATAGCGAGTTAAGACATAAAGCAAAGACTACATGGAGGAATGTGAATCATAAATCTATGCATCCCATTGTGATTTCGGCTACAGGCAATGTGCACGCAAGATGAGCTAAACATCTTGAACATTTAGGAGTCAGTTGGTTGTTGGCAGCAGCTTAGAAGGCGGTTTTATCAAAGACCTGTCGCACTGTAAGAGACTTTATTGGTTGTCAGGAAGCAAGTAACTAAAAACCTGTGGTGTGGCTGACGGTAGCTCTAAGAAAGCATCCAGAGGTGACCGTTGTATTGGATTTACTTATAAAATCCTGATGTCATGAGTCACTTGACTTATTCCCTAGCTATGATGTACTCGTATAACCGGGTTCACTTAAATAAAAGTTTTGTTTAAATAATAATAAAAACAAATTAAAAACACATTCTTTAATTTTTAATAAAAAGAGAAATTATTTTAAAAAATTAATAATTGACCTTTTAATTAAAAAAGATCAATTTCCACCTAAAAAGTTAACTAATAACAGAAA
>NC_046657.1:39476059-39477157 GCF_010883055.1 Belonocnema kinseyi
AATCCTTCTGTCTCTGGATATAGAGCACCCTTTCTTAGCCAAATGTTGGATGCCTCACTATCCACTTCATTTTGATCTAACGTTTCGGGGTGCTCGACACGGACGGCTTTCGGCCTACATTGTATTTCTGCTTCTTCTGTGCTTTCTGTCCTGATATTCATGGTCCCATCTGAGAAAAATTTAAGAGCGTGTAGTTAAGATCCGCTTGACAGATGGTACTGTAAAACAAAACATTTTATTTGCTGTTAAAATAGTCTAGCAACTGTTTAATTTGTGACTCACACAGTTTTTTGACATATACAATGCCTCTACCCCCTAAATGTCGTGGCAGAACTACCCTTTCAATCGCTGAATTCCTTTAGTGCATTCGTTGCTGCGCCATTTCTATTCGAACAATCATGTTTAACCTTTCAAGGTCGGTCTTGGACCATTTTATGAGCCCGAAAGACTACGTTAGGACAAGCAAAAAACTCTTCATAATCAATTTGAATCTCGTATTGAAGGCAGTCCTGAGGCTTGTCTTAACTATCGTATGCTGAATACCCTTGGATTCAAAAATACCCATATATTTATATGATCCGCTTGCAGCTATTGCCTCGATGTTATTTTCAAACTCATTCTTCAACTCTGCGGTCCCTAATTCCCCTCTGATTAAATGCACTGTTCCACATTTATCGTGGCCGAACTACACTTGGATATCATTAGAAAACTGCTTTGTGACGTCGATCACTTGCTGCAGTTTCTGCGCTAAACCAGCGCACAGCTTCAGTTCATCCATGTAAAGAAGATGAGTCAATTAATGACCATCCTTATTATTATGAATTCTGAACCCAGAAGACATACTATTTAGTGTTTTTCTCAATGGTTTGAACGCTAAGCAGAACTATAGGGCGCTGAAGTAGTCTCCTTGAAATATACTAGTCGAAAAGCGTATTGTTCTAGTTATCCTTGGTTGTCCATAGTCATTCTGCACGGAAGGAAAGCTTGCTTGTTGTACTCAATGTACCAGGTGTATACATATGAAACCGGTATTTTTTCAAGAAAAAAACACATTTATTTCAAGAGAATGATAACAAATATTTTATTCAAAGTATGCGC
>NC_046657.1:39477257-39480077 GCF_010883055.1 Belonocnema kinseyi
TCTATTTGCCAATATTTCGGATGATTAGAGATTTCAGTCTCAATATACCGAGACTTAGCATGTTCCTTTCAGAATCATTTAAGCATTTGTTGTCACTGTAAGACTGCTTCAAAATTTCTCCATTGACTTTCTTAGATAAAAAGTCTGAAATATTTACAGAGCAAATATTTTGGATTCTGACCTGAGGAATGGTAGTTATTTTTGAAGAGAGAGTTCTGTTCAGAGAGTTCTGTCCGATTGACGATTGTAGAAGCGATTCTAAAATGTTTCTCTAAATTAACATACCAATGTTCAATATTGATTTTTATCGCGATATAGAGAATTTAGCCCACAAAGTAATGCGTATTAAACTTCAAAAATCGTAGCACTTTGTGTGTTTGTTTTTTTTGAACGAGTTGAATATTAGGTACGCAATTAATTGAAAATAGAAAAATTTTATTCTCTGTACTTTTTATCATTGAAAAAATGTATTAAAATTATACAAGCTTTCCATTCTTAAGAACAAAGCCTTCCAAAAAGACCTGAGAATAAATGTAAATTAAATTCAGCTTATATTCGTGTTTGCTCAATAGGTTGGTCCAAAAAACCGACATTCGACAAGAGTTCATGCCACCCCCCCCCCTATTTTGTGAGGTTGCCGAAAAAAAAAATTCCCTCTAAGTTTCAGCCAAATTGGTTAATTTTAAGACATGCCGCAAATGCTCTGAAAATCCCATAAGATTAACATGGGGAAATTTTGGTGTTCGGAAAAATGGAATTCAGGTTTCTGGATTTAAACTTAGCCTGCGGAAGATATTAAGAATTTGCTGGGGAGTCTCTAATCAATTATTTCCATCAAATTACTTAAAATTTTGAAGCCCCCTACCCCCCTTGTAGAGCCCCAAAAATACGCTAAGTTGATATCCAGAAATCTTAATTTTTTCCGGCATACCCTCTAAAAAAAAACAAAAAATTTCAACAGGTATGATTTTGGACAACCCTATTGCTCAACCTCGTCGATGTACTAATAGGAGAAGTCATTATCAAATGGATTTCGATCTTATACGTATAAAAAAGTTTTGAAGAATTAACAAAAAGTCTTTTTGTTGAAAAAAAAGTTTTACTTGCTAACATACGAACAAACTTTTTGTTTTAGTATTAAATATAGATATTCATTTTTGAAAAAGGAATACAGTGTTTTCAGTGAAAAATACTTTCAAAAGAGAAAATATGAAAAAGGCTCATTTTTACGAAAATGCGGTAATGAGGGAGAATCTCTCAGCCAATATGTGTCCTACTTTTATTTTTGAATTCGGTTCATGTTCACTGTTCTCTTTCGGAATCCTTCGGAAAATTTGGAAAAAGCTTAAAATTAACCAATTGGGACGATTTGGTAGATAATTTAAAAATAAGATTTTCGCAACAAAGAAAAACAATTATATTTTTGGACAAATTTTTCCTTGTATAAGGGAAATATCCGATGAGTTTTATGTGGACTAATCCATTTTTTACCAGGAATTTTTTTTTCGTAAAACGGAATTTATACATTTTTCTTGGAAACAACGAAAGATGCAAATAAAATTTAATATAAAAGATTGGACATCTAAAAATCTAGATCTTCTTTTTGTGTTTTCAAAATTTGAAGAAAAAATCAAAGAAGATTTTCTGTTAAAAACCAATGTTTTATTTATTTAATTATTTTTTATTTCTGCAAATTAGAGAAAGGTATCCTACAAATTGTTCGCAAAAGTAAGTTGAACAATTTTATATTGAAACTTTTAATTTGGATAATTTAAAATTAAAAATGCTTCAAATTAAATTTTGTTGAATTAGTGATTTAGTGAATTAGTCGATTTTACCCCACCCCAACAACTCCCCACACACGGGCGGTGTCGCGGGTTTGAGCTAATTGTAATTAAAACAATTCAGGTATCTTTTAGAACAGTAATTTCAAGTTTCAGTTTTACGAAACAAGTGTCTTCTTTCAAATAGTTCAAAATTAGACATCGTTCCCAATTCATAAGAATTCGCATGAAAAAGAGTCGAAGAGAAAACAAAATTAAAATTTTTTCAAATTTGCAAGCATTTCAAATTCAACTTACAAAAAATGTGAATCTTTAAAAGAACCATTAAAATTCTAAACACTTTAAAGTAAAAAAAATTTCGTGTTCTGAAATACGAAATTCCGAAAAAAATTGAATTAAAATATAAAAATAGATTTTTTTTAACAATTGAATTTTTATAAACAAAAATAATCTTCGCTGCTTTCTTAATTTTTAAATTTTTACAAATTCTTCTATGGGGTTTAAAAGAAATATATTTTGTTGCTCAAAAATTCTGCTAATTGAAGTGTAGAACCTGCTTGACTTTAAAGCCATTCTATCAGGGGAATAAATTATATTTAACGATAACTAAGGGAAAAGCACGTGAAGCCTAAAAAAAATTTAATATTTTTATTGACTAAAAGTAATTAAATTCGAAAGATACACAAATATCCTTAGGTTTCGTAACGGTTCAGAAGGCTGAAAAGCGAGAGCCTCATTTTCTTTTTCAGCCAGGCAAGATTTCCATTTTTGCCACTTTTTAGTGAAAATGGCTATTGGTTCTCACCGGCTTTATGCAAAAATAATCTTCTATAAATTTTGGTGTCAGACATTCAAAAGCTTCTTTACTAACCTCATTCTCTATAAAATATTACGAAAATAATAATGTAAATAGTTTCTTTATGCGTTGTCATAGTTCGAATTTACTATACACTTCAGGTTAACCTGCAATAATCGAACATAATTATGTTCGATAAAATATATTTTTACCCACAATAATTAATACTCACCATGAAAT
>NC_046657.1:39480177-39483288 GCF_010883055.1 Belonocnema kinseyi
GCATCCACCTTCCCGCACAATTCACACATTATCTTCTTTCCAGAAAGCCAGAACCTATTATAATTCTCCATGAAACCGCACCTCATTTTCGCTATGAGTTCCTGACTTCCTTGCTCTTCTTTCTTACACAAATATTGCGCTCTCTCCCTTGGAATCCACAAATAGTTTCCGTTATACCTTGACTCTCGTATTCTCTCCTCTCTTTCTGCCTTCTCGTTCTCCATGCCTTCTTGTGCTTCAACTCATATACCTTCCTTCCTACCTCGTGCATTCCGCTAACTTTATCCATCTGCAATCCATTCGTTCTAAAATACTTTTCCCTTTCCACCTCCATCTTAGCACCACTACGTCTGTTCTTCTTCTGCAACACTCCCTAACCAATTTACTTTCTCCCTCTTTCAAAAATATTTCCTCATATTTACACGCTCGACTCCCTGTTATAGTGCGTAAACTCGTTCTTGCTGTCTCCCTCCTGACAATATAGTTAGAACACATTTATCCTAAATCAACCACCACAAACCTCTTTTTTCACAACACCTTAACCTCACATGATAAGTTTTCATGTATTTATTTGTTGAAAGTGTCATCTTCAATACAAAACTTAATTAATTTCAATGTTATTCGAAATATAATATAATAATTAAAAGTTCAATTTTTAAGAAAATATTTGAGGTTTTCATAAAGTTTATTGTGACAAGTCCAGGGGAAAGTGGGAGACTCAACTAAGTCCGAGAATCGACAATTGGCAGAAATTTGCGTTCAATAATGTAATTTTTTTCCAACTTTGTAAAGAATTATCCACTCTTGTAATCAAAATTCTTACAGTAATCATAATTCGCGTTATTTGTTACGAAGTAGTGTAATAATTTGGTATAAATCCGAATAATGATACAGTTATTACTAAAATTTTCATGATATTCAACGCATGAACTAATATTGGGGAGACTGGACCAAGATTTTCAGGGGAGAGTTTACCAAGTGGTAGCAAGCTTATTACATGTTTTTTTCTACCTATAAAGTCATTAATTATTATAATGCGCATGCAGACATTTTGCTCGATTGATTCTTAAAAATTGTGCTTTAAAAATGCTAAGTTCCTTATTTAAAGAATATGATTATCATTGACGTGAGTTACAAAATTGTAATAAATGTTATTCATCAATATTAGGTGTAAATTAATTTTTAATAAAAAAGGCTTATTTGGAATAAAACAGTTCAATTTCATTTTCTACCAAAAAATATCAAATTTGTTGAAATCCTCTTATAATAGATTAATTACAGTTTCAGATACAGAATTCGTCCCTTGGTGTCCTCCTTTTTTCTACTAATATTTTGTAACATTTATTAAATATGTATAAAATAGAAAATATAGGCTTTTGATTTATTCTTTTTTATAAAAAAAGGAAATCGGCGCGAGCCGTAGCGCGCAAGACTGCTAGTATTTTTAAATCGTAGAAATTAACAGTTATTAATTCAAAAGTATTCAAATTCTAATGCCTGGAAAATTTATTTCGTTTGTAGATAATAATTGTTTGGTTTTGAGCATTTATTTACAGTAGAATTGGTTATATTTTCGAATAATTTAAAAAATGTTGTCTATTTATCTACCGTGCAAGTGACCGTCGTATAGTGGGACGAAATCGCGAAAATCTGGCCAAAAGTGCAAAATGTTCGTAAAATGGGCTAAGTTTCGTCACTTACTGGTTTTTGGGGTCGCTGATTACAAATCCGATATCAAAAATTTTGACAAAAAAATGGCGGATCCAATATGGCAGACGAGTATGTTAAACACATTTTTGATTTTTTTGAAAATTGGTATGAGGAGGTTTTCAAGATCGTTGATTACGAATCTGGTGTTCATGGAGAATAGATATAAGGAGACCAGTCTGTCATGCATGGACTTCACAAAAGCAGCCACTTTTCTGTTGCCAGAAGTATGCACACATAGGCATGTGTAAAATCACATTACGTATAGTTCAAAATTTTCCGGGCGTGGCGTGCCAACCGCAGTTAAAAAAATATGGCCGCCTCCATTGTTTTGCTTTGACAGGTCGTTTAAACAAATAAATAATTAATAATCAGACAGGATTTTTTGAAATTTTTCTGGAATAAAAAATTATTCGCCATGGAAGAGACAGGTAGCATGTTTAGGAAATATCAAATTACTTTTACCAACACTACGCGTGCAGATAGTCTGGAAGAATAATAATAAAGTATGTAATTCTGTATAATATATTATTAATATAATATCATAAGAATAAAATAATATTTTACTGGCGCCTTCTAATAGATTAGATGGTGAAAATTTTGAATCTTTCAAATCTCTAACGCTATTTGAATTATTTTTTTGTCAATAATTATGTCGGTAAACCCTGAAAATACCCTCCGTATGGAAATAGTGGGACACAGCATCAGATAGCAACACGAAAGCGAGTCACGGATATACATATTAACTCTGTTGCAAAGCATCCATCTGAGTTGTAGATGGCGCCACGCAAAGGCATATGCAATCACATATTCACGGCAGATCCTAATTTTTTCCCACAGTTAGGTGTACTTTTTCCTGCTTGTAGAAAGACTTTTCCTCACTACTAGAAAAACATGCAATTTTTCAACGCTCACGTAAACGATTAAGAAATCGTTTATATTGTCCATTATTTTCACACTGAAAAAGTTGTCTTTTTCACGTAGCTATTGGACAAAAAAATACAAATCGAGAACAAAAAGGATGTAAAATGTCGATCGATTTAAAAGGAAACAAAATTATTTGATATATAATTTCTGCATTTAATTTACCATTTTTATACTACAATTACACACACAAAGGGATTCTTAAATAAAATAATATTGAAATTGTTTACATCATCTCCTAAACTAAAATTTGATAATATAAAAATCAGATGATTTAACAGAGCGCGATATGAAAACAGGGGAGTATGGAAGACTAAAAACAAAATATTTTTTGATATAATTCGTTTTCACATTCAACACATTAAATATTACTTTTACCACTTTTATTATAAAAAATAACCTCATTTTGAGATTAGGTTTCGTCTTAACATTCTTGAT
Source organism: Belonocnema kinseyi (assembly GCF_010883055.1). Taxonomy (NCBI): domain Eukaryota; kingdom Metazoa; phylum Arthropoda; class Insecta; order Hymenoptera; family Cynipidae; genus Belonocnema; species Belonocnema kinseyi. Next base: position 39,483,247 of record NC_046657.1, read on the forward strand.
TGGCTATCAAGTCCGGGTCTAGAGGGGGCCCGGTTTAACTTC
>NC_046657.1:39483388-39485177 GCF_010883055.1 Belonocnema kinseyi
GCGCGACGCATTTGGTGTTCCAGCTGCACCGCGTGGGCGAGCAGCTCGCCCAAAAAATCTTCAGTGTAGTTAACATTAAATATTAAAGAATCGACAATTGTAGTTTAGTAATTGTGAGTTACCTTTTGTTGAAGGTCCTTTAGCCTTAATAAATAGATTTTCGTCACGTATCTCGTGTTTCGCAGTCGATTTTTTCCTTCATCTCGAGAATTCAATTTAACTAAATTAACTTGAGTTGGATTAAAATGGATTGTATTGAAGCAGAGTGAATTGAAATAGATTTAACTGGAATGAACTGAATTGGATTGGAATTGATGGGAGTGGATTGCAATTAACTGGATTTAATTACAATTAATGGGATTGGAACAAATTGAATTGTAATGGATTAGAATGCATTAGGTTGAAATAGAGTGAATTCAAATGGATTGAATTGAAATACATTGAGTTGGCTTGAATTGGATTGAAATTGATTAGAGCGTACATGAGTGCAGTGGATTGGAATGAATTCAGGTGGATTAGATTGGTGGTTATTGGGATGAATTGGAGCAATTTAAATTGAATTAGAATGGATTAAAGTATATTAAAATGAATTGGAATACTTGTATTGCAATAGATTGGAGTGGGATAAAATGGGATGATATGAATAGGATTTGAATTAATTAATTTGGAATCCATAAGATTTAGTTGTAGTTGATATGATTGGCATGTCGTGGAGAGACGTTGATTTCATTAGAATTGGATTGGGCTGAAATAAAATGCATTGGATTGGAGTGGATCTGAATTAATTGGAATCTATTGAAATGCATTGGAGTGAAGATAAACTGACTTTAATGAAGTGGATTGTAATCCATCGCATTAGGGTGGATTGAGATCAATTGTATTGGATTGTAAGGGATTAGAGTATATTGGAATAGAGTTTAAAAAGTTGATTGGATAAGAATGAATTTGATTAGAGTGTATTGAATTGGAATGAATTGGTTTGCATTGGATTGTAAATGGATTACATTGGAATGAAATAGATTGGATTCTAGTGAAGTGAATTGGCTCTGGATAGATTGCAATGTATTGGCTCCAAATGGATTGGATTGAATTGGATTCGACTAGCTATGTAGTGGTTTCTAATGAATTGAATTAGACTGGAATGAACTGGATTGCATCGTATTGAAAGGAATTTGAATGGATTATATTAGAGTGGTTTAAGAAAAATTTATGTCGACAAGAGTGAATAATCTTGGAATTGGAATAAATATGAAAAGATGTAATTGATTGGCTTAAAATAGATTGGAACGAGTTGTATTGGACAGGATTGGATTTGTTTAGATAAAATCGCAATGGATTGAATTAGAATTAATTCGATTGGAGTGAATTAGATTGGAATAGAAAGGATATTACATAAATCCTTTGAAATAACTGATGACCCTAAAAGCACAATGTGTAATTGTTGACTTGCGCCCACTGTGCTGTCCGATCGCGAAACATGGAGACAAACGTTGTTTTTTAACATTGTTTTTCTTTTGATAAAGCACACAAAAATTCGTTGAGAGCAATTGTTTTTTGCTTATTTTGATAGCGTAGGTAATGCAATTTAAAATTTGAAAATAATTTTTGACAAATGTTCAACATGAATACATTTGAGAAATCTTATTCGGTCGGCCGAATATTTTGTAACTTTTTTCAAAACGAATGAACAAATTTCACGAGTAGCGCATTCAATGTTGGTCTCTACAGCTCATCAGTTATTTGCGGTTTGTCGACGTAGACGAAAGACTTAAATTGGTCCCATGAAAAA
>NC_046657.1:39485277-39488806 GCF_010883055.1 Belonocnema kinseyi
CATCAGTAAATCTACGGTTTTAATGGCCGTATGACTTGTTGCGGTAGAAATTTGTCGAAAATTGTTTTTAAAGGTCGCGATACTGCGAATTTTAGTACTGCGAACTTCCGCTATTGAGGATGTTGTCCTCCCGATAGTGAGAGCGACGCTTTAACCCCTTCTCCCCCACTACTAACTTCTACATTTGACGATTACATCAAATGTACAATTAACTGTACATTCTGCAATTATTTGGTGAATAAAAAATGATATGTTTTTTCACCTTACGTGCTATCACTGAAACCTTTTACCTATTCAATATTTCTTTCGCGCTATTCATTTCAACAATTCCCTCGATCAAGATCTATATCCTTAGGATCATATATCGTGACTTTTGTATATATCAGCAGTCTTTTTACAGAATCATCAAGCTCGCATGAAAACTACTGGACCCCACCTTCATATGGAAATAATGCGAGTTTTAATGCTTATAAATTAGCAAGTCTAACAAATGATATGGCTTCTCTACATCATTCATATGGCAGTAATTCCGGACACCATACAACTGTGCCTTTGAGTCCTGCAGCACATACAAGGCAGTTTAATCAAAATGAACCTATACCATACTGTGAGTTGAAGATTTATGTATTTTGTTGAAAAGTGGAACATATTTTGGCAGAGAAATCTACTCTATGATTCGAAATTAATTTATAACTAAAAATACAATTATTTCATCTTCCGTTTAAAATTGATCATTTTAATTAAGAATTAAACTCTTTGGATGTTGTTGTAAGAAAACTTATATTCCTTATAGAAAAAGAATCTTTTTAGTTCGAGCTTCTAATAGTTGGGTAAAATATTTAAATATTTTGTTGTCAATTCGGTATCTTTGTTGTGGAAAAATTGAGTTATACTTTATAATCGGAAAAAAATTGTTTCGTGTTTCAAATTCACTTATTTGTTTAAAAATTAAGTTTTTAATTGAAAATTAACTTGTCGTTTACAAATCGTCTTTTTCTAGGTTAAATAATTCTCTTTTTACTTAAAAATTTAACAATTGGATACCAATGTTCTCCTTTCTTAACTGCGAAACCTCTTTTTATACAAATCATGTATTTTTGTTTTAAAGTTATTCCTTTTGGTTGTAGATTTTGTTCTTAAAATTTACCTTTTTCGATCAAAAAATCAATATTTGATGAAAAATTAATAGAGGTGAGTACCCAAACATGAGACACCAACTGTTTTTAGCGTGATTGTCGGAAGTCTATGCACTGAATTTAAAAGTAATATAGCTCATCTCAAAGGAAATTTAGTTTATCATAAGAAGCTCAAATAAAAAATTTCATTGCAAATTTTTTTTATGCTGAAAATACAAAAAATGTAAAAAAGTGCTTTTTCCAAACTCGTCAAATTATTCTCATAATATGAGATACCCCAGAAAATAGCTAATAAAATGCAAAATAAAGTATTATTTTTAATGAAAACTTCATTGTATGTTTCCGAAGTATAAATTTACTGCTATTTAGATATATTTAATTTTTGCAGTAGTCACAAACACTTTGTAACGATTTTTCCCCGCGCAGCCACAGTGTTATAAAAACCACAGGTATCTCATATTATGAGAACCACACCGTGCAACTATGCACTTACTATGCCTGACGTGCACAATGAAAAATTTCAACACTATTGATATTTTCCTACTTAGTTATTCAATAACCATCACTCCAGACAAACTTTACTGCTGAATGCATATTTAATGAAAAATAAATAGGGTTTAAAGAATTCCCTTACAAGAACTCGACCACCATCGATTTCACAAATAGTTCGCTCATAATCTTTAGAAGCCCAATAAAAAATGGACTATACCACGAAGTTACTCTTTCTTCGAGGGCTACAAGTTTTAGAAGTGATAGAACCAACAGAGTGGGTCTCTTAGTTTAGCTGGTACCCCGCTTTCTCGTATTACGAGAATATCTCATATTCGAGTACTCTCCTCTACTTTTTTCCACTTTAAAGTCAGGTGAAAAAGACTTATTGCACCAAAAAGGTTTTTTCATAAAAAAACACTTCTGTGTTACGAGATATTTCCAGGGACAATATTTTTGGTGCCGCTAAATCCAAATCTGAAGTGGACTTTTTGACATTTAAGGTGGCGGATATAATATGGCGGCCATCAAATATTAAACCTGATTTGGTCTGGATGAAGCTTATGGTACATATGTTTCCGGGGATTCTCAAAAATTTAATTTTTTGAATAAAAAATCGTTTTACTTTTTGAGAGGAAACAGGAGAAAAATTTTCATCCTCATAAAACATGTTAATATTCTTCAAAGAGCTTCTTTTATCCGAAATATCGAGAAATCTACATTTTGTTTCTAATTTTTAAAAATATTCTCAAGATTCATCTAAAGAGATTCTTTGTGTTTCTTTTTCGACCTTTTTTCATTATTTTTACGATGAATTTTGTTGAAAATTCGACATCCTGGATTAATAATTCAAATTCTATGATAGAAGAGGTGTGAGGAAACAAAGTTTATGAGTAATTAATTTTATGTCATGATATCATTTATTTATGCATGTTTCTAAAGATTATTGATATAAAATAACAGTTTGATATAATATTATTTAATAATACTGAGAAACAAATATATTTTTACTCTTTTGCTCCCACAATAATATTTTTGGCGAAATTGAAAATCATTTCTGTTTTGTTTTAAGAAAATAATTCAAAGTTTCCAATATATGTGATAAGATTTTTTAAAAAACTGGCGGATTGGGTGAAAGTTTCCTTCTAAATATTTTTGTATGTCAAAAAACAGGTGAGGCTATTTTTGGTTAATAAAATGTCTTCATTCTCTAATTAATGAGAAAATGTAAATCGGAATCATCAGAACTATTTTCTGTTCGATCACTGGTTCCACTACCGTCTCCATGACGTTGACTTTCAACTTCCATTCTATCATCTTCTAAAGCGCTTAAATAAGTCGGGCGTGCATTTTTATTGATTTCAATTGCTTTTGTGACTGTGCAAACATTAATGTACTATATGTTATTTTTATTTTTGGCAATTTACGGTCAAAACACTTTTCGTAAAGACTTTTTCACTTCCTCGTCGATTGATTTTCGCAGACTGCTCACTTCATATTTACTGCAAATTTAACGGAATGAATCTGAGCTATTCTTGCAGGCATGCGATTGAGAAATGCTCGCGGTCTTTTCCCTTGTAGCATGAGACTCTACACCAACCAAGTGATCCACTGATGAAGAGCTACGGTTGCATTATGACGAAGTCGGAGAGCCCGCTTAACCACCCTGACCAGACGCCGATACTGGGGGTTTTCCTGCATCGTAATACACTTTTTATATGTCTGCCATGACGACATTAACGCCGTTTACCCAGGGACTCAGCCAATGTGGATCCGTTGCCCTCCGTCACCACGTGGAGGTCCCCTAGTTACAGACACAGGCGAATAATGCTAGCAACAAGCGGTTACGAAACTCCAGACATTTACTGCTATTAATGTCAAAATATGAAAGTACGCAAGAACAG
>NC_046657.1:39488906-39490466 GCF_010883055.1 Belonocnema kinseyi
CTAGGTTAGGCTCGAGTTGACGCATTCGATGTAGCACACATTTGCTACTGGGAAAATATGCTTCCAGAGCTTTACGTGTAGTTCAATAAATTTCTGTTAATTTATGTTAGGTGCGGTCAGGTTCTATTGGGTAAAGTTATGTTAAATAAGTTGATTTCAGGCAATGGTTGATCCTTCATAGTTGTCGACATGTTTTTGAAGTGAAAATTTGCATCACTGGCATTATTTTGAAATTTATTTGCCTCAATGAATGATTTTTCGTCATTTTTTGAGGTTATAGCTCAACCATGACGTGATGGGTGATTTTTGATACCAAATTTGAATTTAGCGCCCCAAAATCCATAGGAATACGTGTGTCTTGTTACCAGATCCGCACACTTTTTTTGTGTAGCTGTGTAATTGATCATTATTCAATTATTTTCGATAAACTACAAACTATCCTGGCAAAAAGTCATTGAAAGGACATTCTTTGTTAATTCCACACAAAGACGAAGCCTATTTTTTTAATTATTTAAAATGTAACGTATCATTTTAAAAAAGTGTTCAACTAAAGGCCAAAAAGTTAAGAAAGGATGGAATCTTTTTTCCTCTGTAAAAATATGACTATTTTTATAAAAAAGATCGAATCTTTTTTTGCGCCGCTGAACACCACACTATGTACAGTTTTGTGAATATTTATTTTTAGATCGTAGAACTTTAGATTAAAAGACCTAGAGAGACACACTTTTTATTTGTATATATAAATACGAACCATATTAAGGAAGACTTGTTGTACTCCGGTCGTCGGATTTAAAATAAGCAAACCCGAAAAAGACAAATATATTAATTTTTAATCAAATAATTTCATTTAAATATGATCTGTTATATGAGATTCCTTATTTTCAAACCTTAAATTCTTTATTGAATTTAAAATCAGGACCAAAGAAACCTTTAACTACTCCTAATGCAGAAATAATCTTTGATAGCCGGATTTGGAATTAGAATGCATGGGTCTATTTATAGTTGCTGAGATATTAGCTTCAATTACAAAACAACTTGACACCCTAGGTCATTTTTAATTAAAATTGACCGACTTTAAGTCCAAATTTATCAAAACAGCCCATGGCCCGCCGCTCAATCCTAGTGCGTAGAAAAACCTTTTAGGTGCTGTTTCGTACCCAAAGTCCTAGGGAGACGATATCTTATGTAATGGTACCATTAACATTACCAAGACTAATATTTGTTACAGTGAAGTAGTATCCTGAAATTAACGTTAGATCTACAAATTCTTTTCTTTATTTACGTTATGATTGTATACTTTTAAAATATGTAATCTTCTATTTTTGGTTCCAGACGAGGAGCATTCTTCTGTTATGCATTCCACTCCTGGCATGCAGCCTTATCCCACCATGTATCATTCTCCCAATGTGCCATTTGCTCCTGCCATGTCTCCTGATCATGCCACGTCTTCTGCTCATGCGACGTCTTCTGCTCCTGCCGAGCAAACTCTTCATGCCAGGCCCACGTCTTCTTCTAGCCAACCCCCCTATTCTACACTGTTTGAAATGTCAATTGACGAAC
>NC_046657.1:39490566-39491831 GCF_010883055.1 Belonocnema kinseyi
ATGCTTGGATTGAGATCGCATTGACCAGATATGGACTGTTGGGCCGCAAGCAAGCAATGATTCAGGATGATGGACTAGATGATGCGCCTAGTACTTGATGAAACCCTAAATTATCAGCTGTAATCAATCCGAGTTAAAAATAGAGAACTTTTTTCCCTTGGAAAAGATTGAGTCCTATTCCTGTTTCTTGTAAAAATTGCAGTTTCTCTACTAATATGTAATATATAACATCATTTCCGAACTCTTTTCTATCAGAGGAGTAAAAAAGATGATCAATGAAAACGGAACTAAAAGACGACTGATACTCTGGTGGAAAACATGGTATGCAAACATAAGTATCACCTACTTTGTGAACTCCAGCATGGCTGCCCATACCGTTACCAGTCTCGTAGTCGTCAAGAGAAATAAAAAGTGGTAAAACATCTTTTCCTTCTTGATTGTTCATTTTTTTTTCCACAATGACCCTTGAATAAAATTGGATATTATCTCAGTTTTGTTTTCTAACTTATTCTTATAAGCTATTACAGTATCATAAACGACTGGCATTTCAAAAATTCTTTTGAAAATCTTTCGCCAAGGTACAAATTTTCCTTTAATTATGAGCGTAGAATAAATCACCAGAATTTTCTAGTTCTCTAAATCACTGATACTTAGTTTCAAGCCTTCGAAAAGGATGTTGAAGAATTTCGAAAATGCCAGATATCTCAGGAAGACTATTATCATTATAGCCCAGCATTTTCAAACGATTTATTACTTTGGCACGCAGCGTATTTAAACCTTCACCCATGAATGATTGCGTAGAATCGACTACAAGCTGAACATGAGATCTTGGCACTGAAGGTGTGTTGTATAGATGAGAAAGTAATAAAATTGCTTCATGATGAAGAACTTTTTTAAATTGATCAATACCAAAATCCGCGCACTGATCAGGTCCATTTGATGATACAATGTCAAGTAAGTTAGAGCTAGTTTGTTGGACCGAGCTAATTCATAGGTATTTAGTCCTCATTAGAATGACAAGTATTCCAGTGCCTCCTGTAAGATTTAATATTTGTGAAAACCCAACAACATCTATCTTCACCACATTTGATTCTACTAGCAGCATCAAGACGATGAAGGATTTTAAAATGATCCTCAATTTTTTTTAAAGATCTCGAGAGTGTTTTGCAAAGAAAGCAAATTAGCATGTTGGTGCTTCTTTAGTTGACCTGCTTTCAAAATACAATTGTTTTGTTGCAATTTTGAAATATTCTATAAGTCGACGC
>NC_046657.1:39491931-39494176 GCF_010883055.1 Belonocnema kinseyi
ACAACATCAAGGTCACAGTTTGGTAAGATATGCTGAAGATTAACATCACATTTTCAAGAATATTGCATTACAGTATCTGTATAAATGTTCCTTACTATTTTTGGTCTATAGTTTAAGATCGACTTCAAGACTGCTCATCCAAATAAAAGATTAAGACTATACTCGGAAGTTGAGGCATTAAAGAAAAAGATATTCAGATATGCTGCATCAAAAAAATCCAAATTTGCTGATGTGCAGAGTTTGCTTAAAATTCTACGTGCGAACCCGGAATATGAGTTACAAGAAGGTATGACTTTATATGTCTATTCATATTTAAAACATTTTTTTGCTCACTAAATTTACGATTATAAATTAGTGTATCGTTTATTGTATTTTCTGTCATCGATATCTTAGATTGCACAGACATCATAGCGCTAGGAATTATTAAACTTATGTCCATCTATATTTCCCGAATTATAGCAGTTTCGAAAATGCACTTGAAAGCCGGATTAAAAAACGTCAGCAACACGATTTAAAAGCCCAGACTCTTCCTGTTGCTGTGGGGCCTTCTCCAAATAACATCAGTCAATACTATGTCTCAATAAACGAAGAGCTGTACGAGGTTGAATCGGCAAAAGCTTCTCTGGATTTGACATTCAAGAGCTTTTACGCTTTACAGTTCCAGTATCCGAGGGAAGCGGAGATCGTTTGGATGCTCATTCCAACTGAAATTTACGATATGGAAAGCGAAGGTGATAAAATGGTACCTAGCGTATCGTAAGTTTATGATAGGAACTATGAGCATTTTTCAGTCTTATTTGAAAAGTTTTCAAGAAAGCAAGCAAATATTCTCATTTTTAAATTATTTAAGACTACAGAGTTTGTAGATAGTTTAATGTTATATTTATATGTAAATTGAAAACAGCCGTGCTTTTAACTTTGTGACGATTTTATAAAATTGTGCGATTTTATAAAATTGTCCTTCGAGATCTGGGGGCTGCGTCGACTTATAGAATATTTCATAATTGCAACAAAACAATTGTATTTTAAAAGCAGGTCAACTAAAGAAGCACCAACATGCTAATTTGCTTTCTTTGCAAAACACTCTCGCGATCTTTAAAAAAATTTAGGATCATTTTAAAATCCTTCATCGTCTTGGTGCTGCTAGTAGAATCAAATGTGGTGAAGATAGATGTTGTTGGGTTTTCACAAATATTAAATCTTACAGGAGGCACTGGAATACTTGTCATTCTAATGAGGACTTAATACCTATGAATTATCTCGGTCCAACAAACTAGCTCTAACTTAGGTACTTGACATTGTATCATCAAATGGACCTGATCAGTGCGCGGATTTTGGTATTGATCAATTTAAAAAAGTTCTTTATCATGAAGCAATTTTATTACTTTCTCATCTATACAACGCACCTTCAGTGCCAAGATCTCATGTTCAGCTTGTAGTCGATTCTACGCAATCATTCATGGGTGAAGGTTTAAGTACGCTGCGTGCCAAAGTAATAAATCGTTTGAAAATGCTGGGCTATAATGATAATAGTCTTCCTGAGATATCTGGCATTTGCGAAATTCTTCAACATCCTTTTCGAAGGCTTGAAACTAAGTATCAGTGATTTAGAGAACTAGAAAATTCTGGTGATTTATTCTACGCTCATAATTAAAGGAAAATTTGTACCTTGGCGAAATATTTTCAAAAGAATTTTTGAAATGCCAGTCGTTTATGATACTGTAATAGCTTATAAGAATAAGTTAGAAAACAAAACTGAGATAATACCCAATTTTATTCAAGGGTCATTGTGGAAAAAAAAATGAACAATCAAGAAGGAAAAGATGTTTTACCACTTTTTATTCCTCTTGACGACTACGAGACTGGTAACGGTATGGGCAGCCATGCTGGAGTTCACAAAGTAGGTGATACTTATGTTTGCATACCATGTTTTCCACCAGAGTATCATTCGTCTTTTAGTTCCGTTTTCATTGATCATCTTTTTTACTCCTCTGATAGTAAAGAGTTCGGAAATGATGTTATATATTACATATTAGTAGAGAAACTGCAATTTTTACAAGAAACAGGAATAGGACTCAATCTTTTCCAAGGGAAAAAGTTCTCTATTTTTAACTCGGATTGATTACAGCTGATAATTTAGGGCTTCATCAAGTACTAGGCGCATCATCTAGTCCATCATCCTGAATCATTGCTTGCTTGCGGCCCAACAGTCCATATCTGGTCAATGCGATCTCAATCCAAGCAT
>NC_046657.1:39494276-39505971 GCF_010883055.1 Belonocnema kinseyi
TCTATTTGCCAATATTTCGGATGATTAGAGATTTCAGTCTCAATATACCGAGACTTAGCATGTTCCTTTCAGAATCATTTAAGCATTTGTTGTCACTGTAAGGCTGCTTAAAAATTTCTCCATTGACTTTCTTAGATAAAAAGTCTGAAATATTTACAAAGCAAATATTTTGGATTCTGACCTGAGGAATGGTAGTTATTTTTGAAGAGAGAGTTCTGTTCAGAGAGTTCTGTCCGATTGACGATTGTAGAAGCGATTCTACAATGTTTCTCTAAATTAACATACCAATGTTCAATATTGATTTTTATCCCGATATAGAGAATTTAGCCCACAAAGTAACGCGTATTAAACTTCAAAAATCGTAGCACTTTGTGTTTTTGTTTTTTTTAAACGAGTTAAATATTAGGTATGCAATTAATTGAAAATAGAAAAATTTTATTCTCTGTACTTTTTATCATTGAAAAAATGTATTAAAATTATACAAGCTTTACATTCTCAAGAACGAAGCCTTCCAAAAAGACCTGAGAATCAACGTAAATTAAATTCAGCTTATATTCGTGTTTGCTCAATAGGGTGGTCCAAGAAACCGACATTCGACAAGAGGTTATGCCACCCCCCCCCCCCATTTTGTCAGGTTGCCGGAAAAAAAATTCCCTCTAAGTTTGAGCCAAATTGGTTAATTTTAAGACATGCCGCAAATGCTCTTGAAAATCCCATAAGATTAACATGGGGAAATTGTGGTGTTCGGAAAAATGGAATTCAGGTTTTTGGATTTTAACTTAGCTTGCGGGAGATATTAAGAATTTGCTGGGGAGTCTCTAATCAATCATTTCCATCAAATTACTTAAAATTTTGAAGCCCCCTACCCCCCTTGTAGAGCCCCAAAAATACGCCAAAAAACTGAAATTGACATTTCTGCCCAAAATTGACAAATAAATGCTCTGTCTTTCCCTTTTTACCGTAATTTATTTTGTTTGTCGAGAGGAATGGTTTAAAATATTTTCTAACTAATAAGAAATTGTTTTAACAATTTATTTTTGTTTAAATCATTCTTTTCTGCACTCACTCATTTAAAGGGAGATTTCGTATGTTTGATTGGACAATTGGTGATTTTCAGGAATAATTATCTTTGTTTCAAGCATTTAGTGTTTGTTTAAACAATTTATTATTATTTAATTGTAACTTTTTCTTAAAAAGAGGTATAAAACTCTAGTTTTAAAAATTTTTTGTTGGCTTTGCTATTTATATTAAATATCTAAGTCATTGAGATACAAGTACCTTAGTTTATAATAAATTTTTATTTGGTTAAATAAATATTGTTTGTTTAAACAATTTTTTTAAAATAAATGTTTGAAAATTCTGTATTTCTGCAATTATTGTGGTAACTTGTCATTGTAAATAACAAAATTTTCTGTCTAAACCATCATGGAATTTTTATTTTAATCTCAATTAAATTAAGTATATCACTAATTGTTAAATATATAAACGCTAAACAAATGCTTTGAATAACTAATATTGGTTTTCACCATTTTTTACCTTGTTCATGAAAAGTTTATTTTTTTAATAAAACTTCATTCTCTATTATAAAAATTACATTAAATTTTGTCGTTCTGAAATTTTTAAAATAATTTTTTCCTTTAAATTACCTTTGTACGCACCCGTTTTTCCTCTGAAAGCACAAAATAAGTTTTCTTATTGTTTATGTTAATCCTGCAAATTAGCTGTTAGTATTATCAAAGAAATAAAAAATCTTTGTATTTTTTGTACGGCACTGGAAATAAAAGCAAAAATTTTTGCTCTTAACCATGAAAAATTACCACAATTATTGCAAAAAAAAACAGAAATTTAAAAAACTTATTTTCGAAAAAGATTGTTTACATAAACAAAATATATTTGAACAAATAAGAATTAATGTGTCAATTTTGAGCAGAAATGTCAAGTTCAGTTTTTTGGGGCATTTTTGGGACACCACGAGGGTGGGTGAGGGGCATCAAAATTTGAAGTAATTTAATGTAAATGATTAGGTATGATTTTAGACAACCCTATTGCTCAATCTCGTAGGTGTACTAAAAGGGAAAGTCATTATCAAATGGATTTGGATTTTATACGTATAAAAAAGTTTTGTAGAATTAACAAAAAGTTTTTTTGTTGAAAAAAAAGTCTTACTTGCAAACATACGAACAAATTTTTTGTTTTAATATTAAATATAGATATTTATTTTTGAAGAAGGAATGCAGTGTTTTCAGTGAGAAATACTTTCAAAAGAGAAAATATGAAAAAGGCTCATTTTTACGAAAATGCGGTAATGAGGGAGAATCTCTCAACCAATATGTGTACTACTTTTATTTTTGAACTCGGTTCATGTTCACTGTTCTCTTTCGGAATCCTTCGAAAAATTTGGAAAAAGCTTAAAATTAACCAATTAGGACGATTTGGTAGATAATTTGAAAATAAGATTTTCGCAACAAAGAAAAACAATTATATTTCTGGACAAATTTTTCCTTGTATAAGGGGAATATCCGGTGAGTTTTATGTGGACTAATCCATTTTTTAACAGGAATTTTTTTTTCGAAAAACGGAATTTATACATTTTTCTTGGAAACAACGAAAGATGCAAATAAAATTTAATATAAAAGATTGGACATCTAAAAATCTAGATCTTCTTTTTGTGTTTTCAAAATTTGAAGAAAAAATCAAAGAAGATTTTCTGCTAAAAACCACCGTTTTATTTATTTAATTATTTTTTATTTCTGCTAATTAGAGAAAGATATCCTACAAATTGTACGATTTTACCCCGCCCCAACAACTCCCCACACACGGGCGGTGTCGCGGGTTTGAGCTAATTGTAATTAAAACAATTCAGGTATCTTTTAGAACAGTAATTTCAAATTTCAGTTTTACGAAACAAGTGTCTTCTTTCAAATAGTTCAAAATTAGACATCGTTCCCAATTAATAAGAATTCGCATGAAAAAGAGTCGAAGAGAAAACAAAATTGAAATTTTTTCAAATTTGCAAGCATTTCAAATTCAACTTACAAAAAATATGAATCTTTAAAAGAACCATTAAAATTCTAAACACTTTAAAGTAAACAAAATTTCGTGTTCCGAAATACGAAATTCTGAAAAAAATTGACATAAAATATAAAAATAGATTTTTTGTAGCAATTGAATTTTTATAAACAAAAATAATCTTCGCTACTTTCTTAATTTTTAAATTTTTACAAATTCTTCTATGGGGTTTAAAAGAAATATATTTTGTTGCTCAAAAATTCTACTCATTGAAGTGCAGAACCTGCTTGATTTTAAAGGCATTCTATCAGGGGAATAAATTATATTTAACGATAACTGAAAAAATTGTTATCGCATTTTACAACAGCAATGGACTTTGATAACAAAAATCATTATGAATTACATGCTTCAAAGGAATACTACTTATTGTTAACGTTCATATTAATAACAAATAATATATGCTAAAGATTTTCAAGGTTCTGAGAGGCTCTGAGAAATTCTCTGCAGGCACTCAGGTTGATATATTTAATGGTCCAGATAGCTCTTTAAAATGTTTCGAAGGCTTTAAAATGTCCTTTCCGAAATTGGAAGAAAAATGCGATCATGAATAACAAGCAGACAAGCTTAAATTGAAATAAGAATTCGATCATAAATAAAAAGCGGATGCCCTGTATTGAAGCTTTTCAATATATTCAATTTCTTGTAAGTTTTATTAATGAAAAATAGTTTAAATAAATACTTTCGTTAAATTTTAGTAAATCGATTGAGAGGAATAGGATTTACACTTTTTCTGGTCCCATTAGGGGATTTATAGTCAAAGGAAAAATCGCGTATTCATAACAAGGTACTTTCATTTCTATGAAGTGAGTCAGATACAATCTTATTTATTATTTTTTATGACATTTGCGTCTCAAATAATTAACATTTGTCAAAATTTAAAAAAACCTTTAAAAAATGAATTTTACAAATAAAAATGGCTGAGTTTGAATTAACTCACCGTTGGATAAACTCTAAATTTCGACTGCTTTTCTCTCCGTATTCGTGTCCATATGTATAAAATGCCAGGGAACAGCACAAAAATCCTTCTAGTGTGTTCCTCGGTTCCATGCTTATATCGCATTCGGCAAACACATCGGACGTGGCGTTGTCGTCAAAAAGGGATTGTCCTGCAATAAGATAAAATAATAAGTATCTAAGCATAATTAATCTAGTATCTAATTAATCTAGTATAATAAATATCTACGCATAATTAATTTTGGACTCTTGCGAAGCTTCCTCAATGTGAAAGCAATAGAGTAACTGTTTAATAATCGGATCCAGATAAAATCACTTTATCAATACCAAAATTTGTGAAATCGTTTTAAAAAAATGGTTTCTGTAGTCGCTCGCGATGATTCTAGAAACGAAGAAAATCGCTAAATCCTGAGGCTAGCATCTTTTTGGTGCCAAAATACAGGTCATGATGACTAGGACACCAGAAAAGCCTGATTGACCTTGTATTCGCCAGTAATTTTCTTTCAATAACAGTTTTTTAATAATAATTTTTTATTTGTATGAATTACAAATAGAAAAATCCAATAAATATGCATTTCACGGTAGGGTTAGCGATTTTGCACCTGTTAATACAACATAACCTCCGAAGCTTGTGATTCTTTGGCAAAAGTTTCGCAATAGTCACGATTACTAAGCCATTTACCTTACATTGAAGTAGAAAAAAAATTTTTAAATGATTTAAATCCTTACGGAGCACATGTGTACAGAAATGTTACACAAATATTACGTTTGAGTTTATCAACGCTTGGAGTTTTTTGTTTACAAAACAGATGTATACGCACACACACATTTTTCTTCTCTTATTCCTTCTGCCTTATTTTGCTTCAAAAACTAGTTGTTTGACGCCATGACTCCATTAGCCCTACTGTCTTCGTTCTGCTTCAATCACCATGTTTACTGCACATGCGCGCTTCACTCGAGTGCGCCTGCTACAGCTGCGCATCAACGTACCATACTGGCATGGAAGTTTTACCATACAGATGTATGAAAATCTCGAAGGGTGTTGGAAATTTTCAAGCAACCGCCGAAAAATTTCCATTCGGGTATGGGATATTCAAAAGTATGGAATTTCGTATACCAGGATGCACTGAATTCACTCCTTAATAACCACATTCACGTAATGAAAAACCAAATTGCCCCTTTTAGGGCCACTAAATATTTTGTACGACGGAAAATTCTTATTCGACAAACATATCAAAACAAGAAGGTCCTTTTTAGGGCCACCAAATATTTTTCAGAAGGGATCGCGTGTAAAAAAAAACAATTATTATATGTATTATTACTATAGGATTGCTATAGTATGTGTATTATTTTTGAACAGATTCGTTAAAAATTGGGTAATGCGAAATTGAAAAAATTTCATCGTTTCAAACTGAAATGTTTAAATTTTAGCAATTTCTTTAAAAAGAAGTTTAAATTCAGGGCGTTTACATTAAATGATATCAGATTTAAATTGCAATACAGGACAATTTAAAAACATTAAGAATGGAATATTTTCTGATTAGAATTTTAAAAAATAAATCATTTAAAATTCAAGTGGATGCAAATTGTATTACTTCTAATTAAAAGAATTTAAAATTCAATAATTTGAAATGGAAACATTCTGAATTCAATACGTTTTAATTCGAAACGAGTGAACTTCAAGCATTTAGCACTTAACGTGTAAGTTCAAAATTGTTAAATTAATACCATTAAACATTAAAGAAACTATTAAATTTTCAAGTTAATTTTTTTTAACTGAGCTTGGAATGTCCAATTTTTAGGAACATTTTTCGAACAAAAACTTTCCCATTCAAAATTAGTTTGTATTTTAAACGTATCTTTAAAATAATTTGATTTTTAAGTTTAAAAATGTAAATATTTTTTTATTTTGAACTATGAAAATAAAGGTGAATTTATTTTTTCATTTGAGAAAATTTGGTCTAATCAATTTTCACGTTAAATCGTACTTTTTTAATTAAATACAAGTTTAGATTTGGCTGATTTTAGAAAGGTTTAATTTGAAATATTCAATTTAGTTTCCAATTTGAACGCCTATCTACTGGAATTGTTTAAACTCTGAAATGGCCTATATTTAAAAATGTTTGTATGAAAGCTTTGAAAGATTCTATTAAACACTTGAGCTAACGTCACAGTAGCTTCAATCCTCTCTTCATTAATAAGTGTTCAAACTTTTTAATAAAACCAACACAAAATTCTTTCCAGCAACTTGAATCTATTGGAAATTTAAGAAAAAAGGCTCAGACTCCCCGGAGTGAACGACGGCGAGATGTAATTTACCGTGACCGTAACCCTTCACTCGATCCCTGAAAAACGAAGAAAAAAATGCTGGCAGCCATACACTTGTCGTTGCAGCCAGCACCTGCTTAAAGTGGCGAGTCCTGAGCTAGATCGTCATTCGTGAGGTCGGCAAAGCTCGGGTTCCTGATGGTGCATTTTCGGCATTACACGAGGCTGGGCTTCGCAGCATTTAACAGAGTCGACTCACCGACACGCTACGTTTAAATGTGTCGCTCCCAGATGGAAGCGTGGTGGGGGCCGAAAAATGTTACGTTCTGGAGACACTGATCCTAACTAAGCTTAAGGCATATCTACTTCGATAATGGGACATATACATATACATATATAATGAAATGAAGAATATATATTGCAATCAAAATAGGGGTAATATTTGAACCAAAATCCAGAATTTGGTTTGATCCACCAATAAAACAAATTAGAGACTTGTTGGTGATCGCATTGTATCGGAAATAAATCTCGTATCGTCCGTGCAGTACTTTTGGGAACTACGGCCTGCTCCTCTATGGTCCGAAAACTGATATAAGGATTTTTTTCTACAGCCGCACATACTCTAACTTGGGTTTCCTCCGATATTTGCCGGAATGGTCTATCTTTTTTTGTGTGGTCATCCCTCAAACAGCCATGCACTTGTAAGGCCCTGGACTAACTCTTAATTTTTTGTGTTGATGAAACAAGCCTTCCCACAAATTCATTTCAAAATTGTTCTTGTGTTCCTTCACAATCGAAATATCGCCAATACAATTGAACAGATTTAACTCTTTCTGCAATAGTAAATTAATGATTTACTTCAGCACCATTAGCACCATTAATTAAATTTCTATTATTCTCCATTATAGCTTAGGATATTACGCAACAACTGTATCAACGCACATAAAGTAAATTAATGACACTATTTCAATAAACAACTGAAAACATTATTACCACCTGTTGCAGAAGAACAAATAAATGAAAGTGTTGCCAACTTTGAAAAAAACTTTTGAACGATAGGGTTAAAGCACAAATTTTAGGCACCCTTAGCCATATTATTTACATATCAAAAACCAAATGAATTTATTTCATTTTTATGCATAATTCAAAGCACTGAATAATAAATACATAAATTTGACGCAAAAATTGTGGTATAATTTAATTGAGACAAAACATGCTAAAAAACTGTATTGCATGCTTATGAAATCAGAGATGGGTGCCAGAAATTCGGCTGATTGATATTAATTCTCAGATACAAATAAAATTAAATCAATTAAACGGTTTAAATTACTTTTGTAAAAACGGAAAAAATCTCTAAAATAAAATTGACAGAAATCATAATTACAAGATAAAATGCAAAAATCAAAATATCTAATGAAGCGAAATATCTCAAGAATATGAAAGCTGCTCGAGGGCATTTCAATCATCGGAGTTTATAATCAATTTCTTTTGGGTCCAAAGCCCGCTCAAGAGTTTAAATTAATACAAATATTTGATTTCTTTACAATTATTTTCTGCTTTGACTGCAAAACAATTAGTTAGTGGAGGGTCTGAAACTTCTTATGAGGCAAATTATTCTTAATGTTTAATAATATAATGGAATTTCTTAAAATTGTCCGCATTCGTAAAAAACAAAGTGAATGCAGGACCTCAAAACTTACGAAGAAAATAGCTGTCAAGAGGTAGCATGTTTACTGTGTATATGTCAAGAACTGTGCTCTACATGAAACTCGATTATCTTCGTCAATTCTCTGTCCTCCATCAGGAATTCTTTTTTAATCAAAGCATAAAATGATGAAGCAAATAGACTTTTAATCCCTTCATGTACGCCTTAATTCTTTACTGGAGTATCTTAGAAGATTAGGTATTTTGAGTCTGTTAGTACCTTTTTTATTTCCTAAATAGAAAATTCAATTTATGCGGTGGAAGAGTCATAGGAGTAGCCGACTAGTAGAATGTCCTCTGTGCTGTTATTGTAATTCAACTCTCTTGGATTAAAATGTATGAGGGTCACGTAAAAAAGATGAAACTTATACCTTCAATTATTTCGCTAGAGTAGAGGAATTGAAAGAAAAAGTTCGTGCTGTATGCCAGTCAAAGCTGACTCCTGCCAGGACAATGAGTAATAGATTGAAATTTGTATAAAGTCATTAGTACTGCATTAATCATGAGGGAGGACCATTTAAACATAATCTGTAATTTTTCGACAAATAGAATAGCAGATACACAAAGACTTTTGTATAGCACCCATTTATTTTATTTTTCATTCATAATTCATAGCACTGAATTTTTTGTGGAATCAGAGGGGCAAGAATTGCTGTTATTATTCTAAACTGTCTGAAAATGATACTGGCAGATTGGAATTAATTCTCAGATACAAAAAAAAAATCATTTCGATCAGTCGGTTTAAATTACTTTTGCAATAACGGGAAAAATCTTTAAAATAAAATTGACAGAAATCATAATTGGAACATAAGATTCAAAAATCAAAAATTTCTGTGATCGAAATTTCCAAAGAATATCAAAGTCGCTTGAGGAATTTAGCTAAATATAAATATTTTGATACTTTATAATTATTTTCTGCGTTGACTACAAAAAAATAGTGGATGGTCTGAAACTTTCGATGATGGAAATGATTATTTTTAATTTTTAATGCGATAATAGAATTTCTTGAAATTTTGCACATTGCTTAAACGGCAGGTTCGTGCAGGACCCAAAACTTGCGCAGAAAACTGCTATTGAGTGGTAGCTTGTTTTCTGTGTATCTTTAGAACTGAGGTATCTTAGAAGCTTAGGTAACTTAGTAAATTTGACTTTCCTAAATAGAAAATTCGATTTCCGAGAACGTTATTTGTCTATCCTAAAGGATCTTCAAAATGGTGGTTATTCCCTTTGGGATACCGATAATAAATATAGATAATTACAGCAAAACTTCTGAAAAAATTGGAATAAAAATTCTGGCACAAAATATCGCTTCTGGATTTATTTCTGCTACACTAACGAGTATCTAATTTATTTTAGTGTTTGATGAAACCAAATTTTTAGATGAGGTCAAGAGAAAACATTTTCTGAAATACCAAACAATCCCTAAATATTTTATTTATTAAAATTCAGCAAAGTTAAATTTCTTCGAGATATCTTTTTGGTACACTCTAAACTTGAATCAGTCAAAAATGACTGATTGCCAGTCGATTTTGACTGATTCAAATAGTGCGGATTCGACTGTAATTTTATACTGTAAATTTTACTGATTAAGTCTGTAATTTTGTCTGATTTAGATTGTTTAAATCAATCAATTCGATTGATTAAATCATTCATTTATACCTTATGATAAATAATTAATGAAATGTAGGAATTGAATGAAGAATATTAATGTACAGATAATTTCCGTTTATTTACATATATTTATACAAACTATTTTTACCCTGCATATTAACCCCCTGTAAAAAAAGAACTTAAAAACTAATGACATAATAAGTTACAATATTACAGCTTATAATTTATTCGATATTGGAAAGGGAAATATTTAAAGTCGTTACTGAATTTTCTGCCTTTGTCTTAGGCACTTTATACAAATATGCTTCTATGAAATTATAAAAAAACTTCAATGAATTCGCCTAACAAACATTCATAACATAATGCATTTTAAAAAGTATGTCAAACGCTGCCAGTGTAAGGCTGGATCCTGCCTTGAGTTGTTTTTGAAACTTGTTCAATGAACTCCTTGGCGTTTATTTTGCTCTGAAAACAAAAAAAAAACGTTTCAACGATGTGAACAATTATAAATTTAAACTATATTTTTACTTTTGCATTATTAAATAAAATTCCTACCGTAACAAATCGTATGAGATCTTTTTTGGGAATTTCAAAACCTGATGTTCCATTCAAAATAATTTCCTCAACTCGGGCCTGTCTAAACAAAAAGTAAAAATAAATTTAAAATCATTTTTTAAACTGTAATATTTACAATCATTTATTAATGTTTAAATCTTTACCCTTTCGATTCCCTTTTTTGTGAAATTTGTCGTGGGCAGCATCTCAGGCAAAACCAGTAGAGCCTTAAAATTATCTGAAAAATGTACCAAATATATTAAACGTATACAGTATGAGGGAAATTATACTATAGGTAAATAAATCCTTTCGATATACACTCCTTCTGTTGTCGAAAACTTCTACTGCTTTCCTACAATGAGTCTCGGCATATGATAAAATCCGTGGGGCGTAAAATTCGGGAAACTTTTCCAAAAAATTGGAGGATTCATTTCCATAAATTTTACGGAATTCCAAGTCCATCCATGTAGAGAATGTACAATTATATTAGAATGTTCTTACAAAAAGTTTAATAGAAAATGGAAATAATTTTTTTACCATTTCACCACCGCCATCAAAGAGTCTTGGATATTGCTCATAAATTTCATTGAGGGAAGGATTCTCCTTGAAAATCCATTCGCTTCTATTTGGCCGTGTATGCCCCAGAGCTTTTATTATAAGATCTTTTTGATGTGAAGATGGGAGTGTAAAGGTCATCCAGTGTTTCTGAAAAATAATATAAAAGTATGCAGTCGTAACTTCGAAATAAATGTTAAGCTTGAGACGAAATTTGTTATAAAAAAAAACTTTTTCCTGTACAGAAAGTTAATTAATTATAAACTAGTAAATGTATTAAAATGCGAAATGTCATATTGTTGAAAATTAAACTAATTAAATTATTAGCAGTAACCAAATTTCGTTCATCTTATTACTTTCGATGACTTACCTTTGATTTTATCCAAAGTGTGCTCACTAAAACCGTTGTTCTTCAAGAAATCACAAAGATTGTTTGTATTTGGAGAAAATTATTATAGTGATATTTTGCTATAAATTTCAAGTTTATGGGAAAAAATAAAAACACCTTACAAACTGATAGCATGAGAGTTTACTAATTTCTATCATCAATACATTTGGTAGAAAAAAATTAACTTATCGAAGTTATATGAATGTTTACCTAAAATAACTAATTTAATATTGTTACAAATTTTGATTTAGAATTTAACGTTCAATCTCGTGTCTCTTCATATTTGAATTGTTCAAAATAATGCAATTTTCAATTGATGTTTTTTTAAGCTAAATACATTCCAAATAAAATAAGGTAAAATTGCAATAGTGTTAAGTTAATCAAATTCAAAAGTATTCATGGACATTATGCATTTCAAATCAATATATCAATATATATTGTTTTGAGAGGAAGCAGTTATGCGTATTTTAATTCTGCCCGGTAATAAAAGTTCAATTAAGAAAATCTGAAAATATTAATTTTTCTCTATTCAAGGCTTATTGCCGGGTGTGCTTTGCTGTTTAAAAATCTAGAATTTTTTCGATTATAATC
>NC_046657.1:39506071-39510201 GCF_010883055.1 Belonocnema kinseyi
AAGATTGCAATATCTAAAACAAATTTCTAATGATTTTCGTATAGTAAACACGACTCCTTACTTTCTTCTGACATAAAATGACTGATTTACTTGTCACTTAGAAAATGACTAAAAAATCAGTCACTTTTATTGGCTAAGAATCCGTCATTTTGAGTGACAGATTCAATCAGCCACCAATATTGACTGATTCATCAGTCAAAATGACTGTTTTGCCAGTCAAAATGACTGATTTAAATCTAGAGTGTACACCTATACCATCGAAATGAATTAGAATTAATTTTCGAGGCTGATTGAATGCCAGTTTGGAAATAAGATCCAGAGATAGCAATTTCGAAAATAGAATGATTTCTATAAAAATTAGAAAAACAATTCTGGCCTAAAATATCTTGTCTAGATTTATTTTTAAAACAATTCTATCAACAACGAGTCTCTAATTTATTTTATTGGTTGACTAAACCAAATTTTAGGATTAGGCCCATAGAAAACATTTTCTAAAATACAAGAAAATCCCCAAATATTTCATTAATTTAAATTCAGACAAGTTGAATTGCTTCGAGATATCTTTTTATAAACCTATACCATCAAAATGAATTAGAATTAATTTTCGGGGCTGATTGAATGCAAGTTTAGAAATCAGATCCAGAGATAGGAATTTCGAAAATAGAATAATTTCTAAAAAAATTGGAATAACAATTCTGGCCTAAAATATCCTGTCTAGATTTATTTCTGATACAAGCCGATAACCAACGAGTCTCTAATTTATTCTATTGGTTGATCAAACCAAATTTTAGAATGAGTTCCAAAGAAAACATTTTCTGAAATACAAAAAAATCCTTGATATTTTATTAATTAAAATTCAGTCAAGTTAAATTTCTTCGAGATATCTTTTTGATAAACCTATACCATCAAAATGGATTAGAATTAATTTTAGAAGCTGATCAAATGCCAGTTTGGAGATCAGATCCAGATATAGCAAGTTCGAAAATAGAATAATTGAAAAAAAAATTGGAATGAAAATATAGGCTTGAAATTTATCTTCTAGATTTATTACTGATACACTCCTATCCTCAGCGAGTCTTTAATTCAATTTAATGGTTGATTAAATCAAATTTTGAGATGAGGACGGGAGAAAACATTTTCTAAAATAAAAATAATCCCTAAAAATGTTATCAATTAAACTCCGGACAAGTTAAATTGCTTAGACATATCTTTTTGATACTCTTATACCAACGAAATGACTCAGATTATTAATTTTAGGCTGATCAATCTCCAGTTTTGTGATAAGGTCCAGAGGTAAAGCTTTTTCAACAATGTTTATTGAAATACATCAAGTCGAAATGCACTAATTCCATCTGCATTTCCTGTTTTGTATTACTTCTAGGATCGATCTGTGAAAAAAAAACAATGGTAATATTACTGCCGACACTGTCAGTGATAAACATAAAAAACCACAAAACATGTCTTTAGTAAAGAATAATCAATCTAAAGTATGATAAACATGCCGGGCCGATCTGTCATTATTTCGAGGTTATGTTCAGATTCACGTGTTTGTCCTATTGGCTGTAAGTAAATGTGGGTAATGTCAATTGAAAGTTTACGCATGTAATATTTTATTTACTTTACTTAATACATATCCTATATATTCATAACATACCTTTTTCCGCAAATAAGCGTTAAACACAATTCACTCTTCGCCCATTGGAAGCGCAGAATATTATTACTATTTTATAGTATTTGTCACTCAGCAGACATTTCATAATGTTATTGGCACAGAAAATAATTAACGTTTACTTCTCAATAAACAATTCTCACTTCATTATTAGTGAAACACTTTTATTATTTGTAATTACTGCATAACATAACCTATATTTCTTGACACTTGTATCCATTTTAAGTTTCGAACGCAACCATGGATACTATGATAAACTTGATCAGAAGATGCACGGACTTCACCGAATGGTCGATCCGAATGCAACTTTAAAGGCGCGAAATATGAAAATACTCCTGTACAATGGCTTCTTCTCTGCTGTTGCGCAATTCGGGTAGCATAAAGTTCGCGATGTATGTAAGCTCCAGCGTGTCCACCCTGTATAAATAAGCTATTTAAAGAACCACTGGAAAAACATCTAATATGTTATTTTGCGTGATTCTTGAACGTTCTAAACAAATGCAAAATAGCAGAATGCAAGTCTTAAAATTTTTACTTTTGTTTTTTACACATTTATTCACCATTAAGCGAAAAATTTTCAAAAAAAAGTTTGATAATGTTTTTTTTGCAGAATCCTCTATCTAGATGTAGAATATAGTCCCACCAAACCATAATCAGTCTAACCTAGTTATCCCTGGGGTTAGAGAGATTAATTATTCGTTTTTCTTAAAATGATGAAATTCCATACCATAATCTAGTCCACCTATTCACTCACTCATAACCAACGTAACCTATCCAAACACCCACCCCTAACCTACCTAACCTTGAGAAAACACCCCTATCAAATCACAAGGAGGCTTACCCGCCTGATTCTGGGAACAGCGAGACTACTTTAAAATGTTGTTTCGTGGATGTAAATTAATATTAAAGTTATATGACAGAACTATATCTGAAAAAGATTTAATTCCCTTTATTTGTACTTTTAAATACTTTTTCAGTCTCTCCAGACCAAGAATTTAATAGCAATGAAGAGTTTCTACCAGCGACAAATAAAGTGTTTCTCATACCATCGAGTGGCAATACAAGATGTTAGTGCTTACCTTATGATAAAATAACTGGCTTTATCGTATCACAGTATGTTAATGAGTTTCATGATTCTGCAAGATATTCAAATTTAAGTGTTCCTTTGATTAATAAAGTACGTCAACCATGAGCTTCTAAATTAAATCCCGATTGATCAGACTTGCACACATTTGCTTTTCCTCTTACAACTGTGCAGTAGTAACAATTTTATCAATTTTGCTAAAATATATTCCATTGGTAATTTTAAAATTATGTACCGATTTTGCAAAAGCGTTAAATAATTTAGGAGATAACTGAACTTCTTCTCTTGCTTTTAATGCACACTTTTTAAGGTTGAATCATGATTCGGCAAACATCAATCAGCGGATTATTAAACTGTTCCAAAACAAAAATGGATATTTTAAGTAACTTTTCTGGTCTTGGTCCTTCTTGCTCAACTTGCTTTTCGCATCTGTAGAGCATTTTTTCATGTTGTACTTTCCTAAATTAAGTTCTCGCAGACTCAAAACTTATTCTTCTTTTCTTTCCAAAAGGCCAAAACGCAAGTGCTTTCTGCTTATACTTCAGATCAACTGTATATTTTGATTGTGAATATTCACCTTCCATAGGATCACCAAAATCTTCTTCTAATTCTTCGTCAATCCATCTTCAACAATAAACCTGCATACACATGACGTCTTTATAGGACCTACAAGATGAGGAGCAAGGAATCGTTCTTCATCATTTATCAAATATTTAATATTATATTCAGAACCTAAGAAAGCGAAATGCAGCAAACTTAAAATTTTTTTCGGGTCCATAGGCATGATGATTACAATATATTATTACAACTAAATAAAAATTAAGGTTCATAAAACTAATACTCATAAATTTTTTTGCGTGATGAAATTCAAAAATATATTAGGCCTAAAATTAAACAATAAAACTTGAATTTATTACTATAAATTTAAAAATGAAAAGCAAAGGCTCGTTTTTTCGGTTGTTACAGATGAAATATTGTAATCAGGATTTTTGAAAGTCGAATGCAACAATTCAAAATGTTTTTCGATTTTATAGTAAGTTGAAAAATATTTTTAAATAGAAGAAAATATCCATGAAATTATGGCCTAAAATTTCTTTTAAATATAATTTTTTGAACACGAAATAAAAAAAATAAGAAAAGTAAATCATATATTTGATGCATAACATAAATATTGACATATTCATACATTGCAGGTGTATATACTTCAAAGAATAATAACAAGGCTAGAGTGTTGTGTAACCCAACAAGTTTCTTTGTCTATCGATAGTAGAAAGCAGTGTTTCCATCGGATTAAGAATTTTATTAGATCTACATTTAAAAGAAAAGCAAGAAATTTTATTTTTTGGCGTGCAAAAAAAAGGAATTTTTATTTGTTTT
>NC_046657.1:39510301-39523482 GCF_010883055.1 Belonocnema kinseyi
AATTTTGGAATTACCAATAAAAAAAAAAATTATCACAGATAGTGCAAAAATGTTACTAACTCAAAAATAATCATTAATTCTAGGAATTTTAGCACTTCAGAGTATTCAAAAAATATTCACAAGAACATAATCGCATTTCCCAGCAAAGGAATTAAATAATAAGAGCAATAAAATTTTAAAAATTTAGATTTCCAAACCGCAAAATGATTATCAGAATGATTTAGCTAAGGAGTTAGATAATAGCGAATTATTGAAATATTAATATATCAAAAGAAAGGGCTTGACTAAACCATTAAAGGGAAAGAGATCCTACCTTAAATAATCTGAGGCCAGTTGGAAGCAAAAACACGTGTTTACACTTCGAGTGTACAAGTGGGCCGGCTGTACTCTGGATTCGAGGTGCAAAGCAATGGACCTTCTAATTTTTTGTTACAGGCTCGATTAGGGACATCCGATGCCCCCGATAAAAGAAAGTACATACACACACAAAAGAACATATGTGCCAACAAATGTCTTTTCAAAACAGAAACAGATAAAGTATAAATTAATTCTCAGGCGATGTTTCCTATTCTACTTATAAATTGGTGGTAACTGTCCAGGCCATCTTCACCAGGAACGTGCCTTGGGTCTCAGATCACATGAAGACAATTATCCAGTCTATAACTATGGGCAGAATCAAGCATACTATTCTGCATGTCAGAAGGATAAGAGATAACAGAAGTGATAATCCGTTCTATCCTCAATGACCGAATCTGGTATTCAATCTTGGCTTTCATAAGGATTAACGATCTAATATCCAGAAACGAAGTAGAGAGTATAGATGCGAAGAAATGCCGATATTTATGGCGGCGCAGACGGTGACGGTGATCCTGATGAATCTCTATTGAGATCGAGTAAGGCAATCATAGTAATTTTTACCTAAATTCGAATTTGTTAGTTTCAAAAAATCTGCAAATCTTTACTTTTAAGCAAACACACAAAAAATGAAAAGTGCCTACCTGGAAAATTTTGGGCCTCTAGGATTGTTCCTCTTATTTTAATTAATTATTGAGCTTTTCGAGTTAGTAGTTAATATTTCTCCTTCATTGTTTACGACACAATGGTCTTCCTATCAGTTCAGAGTAACAAAACACGTTCAGAGCGGCGTCTCCTTTCGTTGTCTCAAGTGAGAGTCGAAGCACCCCTTGGGTCAGAAGAATGCAACTAAAGATTGTTAGAGTGAGAGGAACCGCGAAGAAGTGAGACATTTGCCAGTTCGTTTCCCAGCAGCGTGTTAATGCACTGTCGACATCAGAGTTTCGCGACTCAGTAGTAGCAGTGACAGTGATCCCAGATCTGAAACGAGATGTGGTCCAATACTATGACAAGTCTATGTCCGTGTGAATATTGTAGGAGACAATATAAATGCCTGGGTTGCGCGCGCAACCCATTTCTCCTCTTCTGAATTTGAAAACTCGAAGGTGCAGGATTGCCTGTCGGAACACTTCGGTGGTTCTATTTATATCTCTATCTGCTTTGCAATAAAATGAAGAGATTGGGATTTTAATATTTCCAGATTTCGATGCTGGGCTGGCGTTTCTCATGATTTGAATACTTCGAGCGCCTCTTTAATGCGTGTATTTTGAGGTTACATTACTTCAAGTATAAAATATAAATTATATAAATATTAATACTATTATATATATCATTATTATTATTATTAATTATACGATTATAATTATGTTATATTATAATAGTCTTATTTAAATCTTGATCCGCATTTGAAAGAAATCAAAGAAATTGGTGATTTTGGAATTCATCTCGTTTGGATAAAAACTCAATTATTTGATTGAAAAAGTAATTATTTTGTTAAAAATGTAACTATTTTGTAAAAAAAGTCCTCTTTTCTATCAAAACTTTGTTAAAATTTTTATTTCTTTTATTTGAAGGTTCATCTCTTTCGTTGAAAATACATTTTTTAAACTGACAATTAATCTATACTATTTTTGGTTAAAAAATCATGTATTTTGTTAACAATTCGTGTTTCTTTGTAGAAATTAAATTGCTTTATGGAAAATTTATAATTTTCATTAAAAATTACATTTTTCGGTTGAATTATCAACTGTGAATATTTTTTGGTTGGAAAGTCGTTCTTTTGTAAATGCAACTATATTGTTAAAAATTAAAATCATAATTTTCGGGTGGAAAATTCGGTTATTCACTTAAAGTTGAACTACTTAGTAAAAAAAATTAATTTTTTCTTATTAAGGATTCATAATTATAGTTGAAAACTCAACTATTTGCCTTTAAATTAGGTTAAAAATTCAGCTTTTTTGTAGATAATACTCTTTTTGACTTTAAAATTTAAAAATTTATTAAAATGAAATTGACCTTTTTTAGTAGAAATTTAATCTTTTTGGTTAAAAATGTATCATTTTTGGTCAAAAAGGCAATTGTTTGGTTAAAATATGAACTGTACATCTTCTTGAATTTAAAAGTCGATTATTTCACTAAGAGTGGAACTACTTTGTAAAGAAAAGACTTTTTTAACAAGGTTTTATAATTATAGTTGAAAATTTAACTATTTAGTTGAAAGTTTAACTCTTTGATTCAAAACTCATATTTTCCGCTTAAGAAATTCAACTTTTTGTAGATAATTCGTCTTCTTGACTTTAAAATTAAATAATTTCATTGAAAATTCATGTATTTTGTTTGAAATTTGTCTTTTTTTGTAGATCATTAATTTTCTTGTCCGAAAATTCATGTTATTGGTTGACACTTCAACAACTTTTTTGAAAATAAATTTTTTACGTTGAAAATTATTTATCTTCATCTGAAAATGTAACTATTATAGGATTGATTAAAAATTAATCGTATATATTGGGTAAGTTCAAAAATCGTTTCTTTTATAGAACATTAATCTTCTTGGTCAAAAATTCACCTTCTACCTTGAAAATTTAACAATTTCGTTCAAAATTCGTTTATTTTCTCGTTCAATTCAATTTTTTATCACAGCTTTTATCTGGAATCCCGTAAATTGTATTAGTTAAAACACCAATTATTTGTTAGAAAATTAATTTATTTGTTTTCGATTATGACTTGAAATATTAATTCAGTCTAAGATTTTTTATTTTTAACCTATTCAATTTAAAATTTTTAAATTAAAAACAGAAAATTTCGTTAATTATCAGCAATATTTGACCGTTCATTTAAAGCAATCCATTACAAACAACTGTTAAAAACTACAAATTTGAACAGAATGGTTCGAAATAGAATACCTTGAATTGTTAAATTTGTAATGAGCTGAATATAAAGTTTAAACGCTACAACTTTAATTTAAAAAAAGATTCAGAATTAATTTAAAACTCGAAATTATTTCAAATAATTTGAAACACGATTTAGACTTTTGCAGGTTTAAAAAAATAATAAGATTTTTGAGAATTGTACAGTATTTAAAAAGAATAACAAAAATTGTTGTGATTGCTAAGAACATTGAAAATGAATTTTTATTTTGACAAATAAATTTTAAGTGAGTATTTGGAAACATTTTAAAAATTAAAAAAAAAAGAATCCGGAAGATTTAAAAAAAATTTTTTTATTTTACAGACTTTTTAATTTTAGGAAAAACATAATTAACAAAATAAATCAGTTTTCAACTAAAAAGTTTACTTTTTAACAAATTAAATTAATTTTCTATCAAATAACTGGTGTTTTAACTAATACAATGTACAGGATAAAGTTTCAATGAAAAATTGAATAGTTCAATTTCCAGATCAAAACGATTAGTTTTTAATCAATCCTAGAATAGTTACATTTTCAGATAAAAAAAATAATTTTTAATCAATAAAACGAATTATCTACAAAAAGTTGAATTTTTTCAGCGAAAAATATGAGTTTTCCATCAAAGAATTAAACTTTCAACCAAATAGTTAAATTTTTAACCATAATTATAAAACCTTGTTGAAAATAACAGTATTTTTTATACAAAGTAATTCAAATCTTAGTGAAATAATTGACTTTTAAGCCTAAGAATATGTACAGTTCATATTTCAACCAAATAATTGCATTTTTGACCAAAAATGATAAATTTTCAACCAAAAAGATTAAATTT
The DNA here is from genome assembly GCF_010883055.1 of Belonocnema kinseyi. Taxonomy (NCBI): domain Eukaryota; kingdom Metazoa; phylum Arthropoda; class Insecta; order Hymenoptera; family Cynipidae; genus Belonocnema; species Belonocnema kinseyi. The sequence goes on from NC_046657.1 coordinate 39,514,392, forward strand.
GTACCAAACAAGGTCTATCCAAGAAAAGATATGAACTTTCAACAAAATTATTTAATTTTAAAGTCAAAAAGAGTATCATCTACAAAAAAGCTGAATTTTTAACCCAAAAATATGATTTTTTAACCAAAATTTTAATTGTCGACCAAATAGTTTAAACTTTCTATCAAATTGTTGACTTTTAACGTCCCAAGATGCAATTTTAACAAAAAAGTAAGATTTTTAACAAAAAATTTAATTTGAAGGCAAATAGTTGAATTTTTAACAATAATTATGAATCCTCAATAAGAAAAAATTAATTTTTTCTTATTAAGTACTTCAACTGTAAGTGAAAGTTAAACTACTTGCTCGCCAATTAAAATTTTGGTAGAAAATTCATATTTTTGGGTTAAAAATTCAGCTTTTTTGTAGTTGATACTCTTTTTCACTATAAAATTAAATAATTTTGTTGAAAGTTCACACATTTTGTTGGAAATTGACCTTGTTTGGTAGAAATTTAATCTTTTTGGTTGAAAATGTATCATTTTTGGTCAAAAATGGCATTGTTTGGTTGAAATATGAACTGTACATCTTCTTGGGCTTAAAAGTCGATTATTTCACTAAAAGTTGAATTACTTTGTAAAAAATACTGTTTTTTCAACAAGGTTTTATAATTATTGTTAAAACTTTAACTATTTGGTAGAAAGTTTAACTCTTTGATTGAAAACTCACATTTTGTTAAGTTGGAAAATCGTTTTTTTATAGAACATTAATCTTCTTGGTCAAAAATTCACCTTTTCCTTTGAAAATTCAACAATTACGTTGAAAATTCGTTTTTTTTCTTGCTCAATTCAATTTTTTAGCACAGTTTTTATCTGGATATTGAACTATTCCATTTTTGGTTGAAACTTTATCCTGTACATTGTATTAGTTAAAACGCTAATTATTTGATAGAAAATTAATTTGTTTTGTTAAAAAATCAATTTTTGGGTTGAAACTTGATTTATTTTGTTAATTAGATTTTTTCCTAAAATTAAAAAAACTGCAAAATAAAAAAGTTGCCTTAAAATCGTCCTGAATCTTTTTTTTAATTTTTAAAATCTTTTTAAATACTCACCTAAAATTAATTTTTCAAAATAAAAAATCATTTTCAATTTTCTTAGCAATCACAACAATTTTTGTTATACTTCTTGAACATTTTACAATTCTCAAGAAGCTTAATTTTTTGTTAAATCTGCAAAAATCTACACCATGTTTCGAATTATTTGAAATAATTTTAAGTTTTAAATTAATTTTGAATATTAAAAAAAAATTAAAATTGTAGCCTTCAAACTTAAAATTTAGCTCATTACAAATTTAACAATTCAAGGCTTTCTATTTCGAGCCATTCTGATCAAATGTGTATAGTTTTTAACAGTTGTTTGTAATAGATTATTTTAAATGAACGGTAAAATATTTCTGATGATAAACAAAATTTTCTGTTTTTAATTAAATAATTTGAAATTGAATGGGTTAAAAATAAAATTTTTTTCGACTGAAATAATATTTGAAGTCATGATTGAAAATATTTTTATAAACTAATATCTATTGATTCTTTAATTTTGAACGGCTTGAGAATCATTGGTAAAATCAATTATTTTTCAATTTGTAATACCTTAAATTAAATTTGAAACATTTTATTTTAAAATTATTTCAATTAAAAAAAAATGATAATAGAAAACTAATAAATTAATTTTCTATCAAATAATTGGTGTTTTAACTAATACAAAGTACAGGAGAAAGATTCAACCAAAAATGGAATAGTTCAATTTCCAGATAAAAACTGTGATAAAAAATTGATTTTAACAAGAAAAAAAAAAGAATTTTCAACAAAATTGTTGAATTTTTAAGGGAAAAGGTGAATTTTTTATCAAGAAGATCAATGTTCTATAAAAAAACGATTTTCCAACTTGACCAATATATACGTGTAATTTTTAGTCCATCATATAAGTTACATTTCCAGAAAAAGATAAATTATTTGTAACAGGAAACATTAATTTTAAACAAAGTTGTTTAATTTTTAACCAATCAGATAAATTTTCGACCAAGAAAATAAATAATATACAAAAAAAGACAAATTTTAAACAAAATGCATGAATTTTCAACGAAATAATTTAATTTTAAAGTCAAAAAGAGTTATCTACAAAAAAGATGAATTTTTAACACCATTTAAAGGCACATAGTTGAATTTTCAACTATAATTATGAGTCCTTAATAAGAAAGAAATAATTTTTTTAATAAGTAGTTCAACTTGAAGTGAAAATTCGATTTTTTCACCCAAAAATTATGATTTTAATTTTTAACCATATAGTTCCATTTACAACAAAACTACTTTGCAACTCAAAAATATGTACATTTGATAATTCAACCAAAAATTGTAATTTTTAATTTAAAAGTATAAATTTTCCATAAACAATTTAATTTCTACAAAGAAATTCGGTTCGAAAAATAGAAAATTAAAGATGGAGACATTACAGTAGGATGATAAAATTCTTTTTTGCTGAAAATCCGAATCAATTATTATTTTTTTTTATTAAATGATAATAATTTTTTCAAATAGCAATGGTCAAATATTGAGAAAGTTATTACTGCGTTAAGTATTTTGTATTTCTCCTACATTTTTCAACAGACCTTTTAAAATTAAAGGTCAAAGAATCAACAACATAAATTTAGTGATTGTGAATTCTCTTTTGTTAAAGTTCCTTGGGCTTTAGCGAACGCAATATCATTACGTATCCCGTGGTTCGCACTCGAGTTTCTCCCTGAAATTGTATATCATATTCATAGATGTATATTTTTATAATTCATAACATTCCTTGGTACTAAAACAGACGTGGTTTTATTTTATCTTTACATAGCAGTTGTGGTGTCTTATTGCATTATCTTCTAATAATCCTATCATAAAAAAGAGGTTGCGATATAATCTCGAAGTCTGCAGCCACATTATCTCTTCACCTATTGGTTGGATTTAAACGCGCCGCCTATTCTTTAGAATCGACATCAGAATCGAGATCAGCGGAATCCATTATCAAGGCAATGGATGCGCACCGAAATGCGATATAGAATCATTTTTAGGTTAAGAACAGAGCTGTGTATTATGAAACCAAGGCATTTCCACCGAAGTGCGCTCTAGCCCTGATGTGCTCCGTTTGGCGGCGGTAAATGCTAGGGATATAAGTCGAGTCTGGAGTTTGAAATGTACAATTTTGACTTGAATTTCATTCAAAGCTAGCTCCAAGGCATTAAGGCACATTCAAGGGATTTGTTTACGTAATGGATGTAAACATTCCTAACCATCGTGTCGAATTCGAGTGCAGTTCATATATGTTTTTTAAAACACTTATTTAATCTTCAAACATTGTAATCATTTAAACAATTTTCATAAATGTCTATTTTTTAAAGAATAGATTTAATTTATCATGTTGCTTTGTAGATTTACAAGAAAAATTAATTATTTAAACAATTTTAACTAAAAAAGTAAAAGTGACCTTCTTTGGAAGAGCCAGATTATTTGCAGAATCCAACTGAGAGTGTCCATCCAATGACTCTTTTCTATTTTGCTTTGTAAATTTACAAGAACTGTTATTTATTTAAAGAATTTCAATTCGAAAATAAGAGCTTAACCTTTTTTCTACGACTTAATTTTTTTATGAAGTCAAGTAAGAGTTTCTATACAATAACTCTTTTTATGCTGCTTTTTAAATTTACAAGAACTATTAATTATTTAAACAATTTTAATTAAAAAACTAAAAGTGCCTTTTTTTAGGAGTCAATGTGTTTCCGGAGTCAACTAAGAATTTGTTCCGATGACTGCTTTCTATGTTGCTTTGCAAATTTACAAGGCCTATTAATTATTCAAAGAATTTTAATTGCAAAATTAAGAGTTTAACCTTTTTTCTACAAGTGCATTTTTTGGGGAGTCAACTAAAAATGTCTATCGAATGACTCTTTTATATGTTGCCTTTTAAAATTACAAGAAATATTAATTATTTAAAGAAATTTCATAAAAAATTCAGAATATTCATAAAAGTTCTTAAATATATATTATCAGGTTGTTCAGCCTATTTTTTATTTATAAGAAGCAAAGTATTCTTCTCTTGACTTTTTGTAGCATCACTTGTTATTAGACCTTAAATGTGCATTTTAATTTTTAATTTTTATGATTTTAGAAATACTATAACTCTGATCATTTTTTATTTATAAAGAAAGGCGTGAGAATAAATAGTTTCAATTTTCGTGTAATATAAATTGGCGTATATGCAATTGTCATGTCCCAAAACAAGTTGTCTAACAAATTTCGAAAATTTTTCAACTTTTTGAATTTTTTTCCGAAATACCTGGTCAACGCACTTGATCTTTCTTGATTGTCCCTAAATACGTGCGACAAAGCATACTTAGATCTGATTATTCTTTCGAAAGAAATCCAGTATAAAGTGTCTAGAAACAGGGAGATTCGAAGAAATCCGCAATAGCTATCACATAAAAGTAGATGGAAAAATATGGTTTATTAAAAATTCTGTAACCTTATCTCACAGTCTCAAATATGAGAAAATGTCAGTTAATATTCAGAATCATCGCAAAGCGACGTGTTGTCTTTGGATATTCGAAACGTTTAAAAATGATCTAAAAGTAATAAACAAACAATAAAAGTACAAAAATTCATTGATAACTTCAATGACAAAAAAAAGTTTCTTGTTTTTTTTTAGTTTATTATATACATTATTTATCTTGCGTTGGAATATTACCTATTTCAAAAAGTGCCCGATACTTTTTTTTCCTGAATATAAAAATACTTTGAAATCAGAAGAAAAAGAAATTCTCTAAAGAAAAGTCGAGTGCAAGAAGTTTCAAGTTGAAAGTGATTAGTTCTCACGGTGTTTGGATCATAAATTTTGTTTTCTTTATCCTTAAACTTTTAAGTTTTTGATATAAAAACTGAGTTATTGTCAATTTTTAATTCAGTATTTTATAACATACCATACATTCTTAATTAAATTTCTTTTAATGTTGCTATTAATTTACTTTTTCTTAAATATCTCGCTTTGAACAGACAGATACAAAAATTTCAAATTATCAGGAAATTTAATTATTGTATTTTGAAAAATTTTTTAGGTTTTTTAACTGTAGAGTTAAATTTGTCTCTTTTCTTAAAAATTAATTGATAGTCTCCTAAAATCTAGAAAAATATCTATTATTCATCAAAATGAATCGCTTGGTGTTTGAAACACTTTTTTATGAAAAGTAAAAGACTTTTCCAGTGACTCTGTTTTTAAAATTTAATTTACTTTCCTTCTATTATTTGAGAAAATTTTCTCAACTTTCTGAAGACTTTTCTTTATGCCCAGGTGTAATACAACAGTCACTTAAAATTTAAAAGATTATATTTTTTCCATGTAATACCTCTCCATCATGATAAGAATGTAATAATTCATGACTTTTGTGCGATCAAAATTTGACTTTTTGATTTTTGTAAGGAATATTCAGAAGGTTTTTACAATAATCATATAGGGGTTTCAAAATTTTTCTTGACATTTTCCATATCGTGCCTTGTTTGATATTTTAATTTATTTTCGTTTTTTTATCTTTATTAAAAAAAATTGTATAACTCTGATGGTTTTCTTTTTATTAAAAAAGTCATATGGAGAAATTGTTCAGGTTTTTTATTACTATGAATAGATTACATAGAATTTTTCAATCTTAAAAAAAACTTTTGAATTTTTTTTAAATGTTCTAACTTTTTAACTTTGCAATCAGATAATTCTATCAAAAGTTATGTGGTGTGAAGTCGACGATCACGACGGCGACAGACAAACGCCATCATGTAACGTCTTTGTCTGGATTCAGGGGGTCTCAAAACGTGGAGATTAAAAAAAAATCCTCTACTGTCAATTCTGCCATAAAACTAATACCTTCTCATTATGATGCAAACGTAAAAAAATACTATGATTTCGATATGAAACTGGTGACTATAATATAGATAAGTTCACACTTTGGAGGAAATCGATTGCGAAACATGAGACAGATGCTATCAATGTTTTCGTTAACACCGAAGCAGCTTTACCAACAACAACAATTTCACAGTCACCTAGTTACAGTTGTCGAAGCTTTGACCTTTAATGTTTAAAATTCTATAAACCAGTTTTAAAAAGCGATAATAATGATTTCAAGATTTTCATGGCTGGTCTATTTTTTAGAGAATATTACAAAACAATTCCTATGAAGCAACGAACGGTGATTACGGTGATGATTTATCAGTTATAGTAGACACTACACACAATTTCTTTGTAAAAATACAGCGTCTCGAAAACTCGAAAGGTTGTTGAAACATTGACTCTTCTGGAATGCTAATACCACCCATAGACAATCGTGAAGCTTAGAAATAAAAAGACCACGACTACGTGTCTCTCTCTATAAATTCGAAAAGATGAGTGTTGTCTATATCGCGGTCTTATTTTCGGCGTTGATCCTTGGCTGTGTTGGTAAATATTATAATATATCTATACTTTCAAGAAAAAGTTTTTAACTTTCATACCGTGCTGACGTGTACACTTAGAAGTGTCCCATATGTGAACGTGAGCATATAGTACATTCCCAGATGTGCAAAGATTCATTAGCGGACCTTTCGGACTGAGTCTGAGTTCACTTTTTTAGTAACAAAAATAATTTCGTTATTTGTTTAAATACTTTTTTTGTGAATTCTTTTTCTTATCAATGATTCATCAGTTTGGTTAAAAATTGAACTATTTTATGGAAAAATTAAACATCTTTTCAGTTATTGGCTCAAAGTTAATTATTTTTATTGAAAATATAATAGTAAAATTTCACATTAATAAATATTCAATGTTTATCAGTGCCATTGTGCACAAGAATGTGACTTTCATTATCACTGCCCTTCAAATAATTCTCAAATCTCAATTATGCGTGTGTCATGATTTTTACGAAAACCCAGTATTTAATAGAAACACAGGCAGCTAAAGCGCGCAACCATGTTTCTAAACATCTGGAAAGAGACGCTTAATTTTTTGACCAAGATTAGTAGTATACTTATCCTTTTAATTATTTGACAATTGTCCAAATGCTTTATTTATTATTCGTTTTGGAAAATTATAAATCATTTATCCATTTTCTTGAATTTTCTAGAAGCTATATAACATTTAATATATTCACATAAATAAAATGTTAGTATAGTGTATGAACTTATAGGGTAATTTTAATATTGAAAATGTAGTTTTCAGTTTTTACCGAGACTATGCAAAACATATTATTCATAACTAAGTGAATTTACCAGTAGCATCTTTAACCAGAAGAGGCGAATTTGCAGCATGCATAACAGTGGACTGATAAACAAAAAACGAAATTATTTTTAAACTAAAAAGATATATAGTTTAATTGTCAACCGAAAACAATTGATGAATTATAAACGAAAAAGCATTTAACCTATATTCTAATTTTAGGGGATAAATAATTTTGAATACAACAAACAATTTTTAAATTAACATTTCAATTTTAAATAATTTTAAATGTGTTTATTCAATTGTTTTTAGAGTTTTCTAAATATATAATTTTTCTAAGATTTTTTAGAAAACTAACAACATTTAAAGATTTCAGATGTCGAAAAAGTATGTTTTTATTTTTCATAATTTTGAAAAATGTTCCGAAAAATTTGAAATAGTTTACAGGCTATTTAGAACTTTTAGACTTTCAGCTCTTAACCCTTCTAGACATTTTCGAACTTTGTAGCAATCTTTTAACATGTTTTGATACCTTTTTAAATTTTCTTTACAAATTTAATCTGCTTATTTTTAAATTTTTCTTAACTTTGTATAAGGCTAGGAATTGGGATTTTTCCTGCAAATTCGACTTCTTGTCAGCATTACAATGTAAGTGGGCTAATATTCATTTCAATTCAGCAGAAGTAATTGTTCAAACAAATTATTATTTTTTGAACAATTTATTATCATTTCTAATGATATTGCCTTCGCCTGATGGTAGAAAGTTGCAATTTTATAAAATTTAAATTTGATTATTATTAGTACCAAAATTTCATTAGTTAACCACTCACTATGCGTGAACTATCTTAGAGGCCCTTCAAGCCTCCTACAGCATTGCGAAATTTTTGGAAAGCCCCTAAGGGTACTTTTTATTCCAAAATCCGCGTGAAAAAGGTTCAATGAGTGAAACATGGCTCAACAATGGCATAAGCGTGGGGTGAGCGTGGCTCAAGACTGGGTCAATTATTATCTACGTTCGTTCCATGATAATGAATAATGGGCTTCTAGGGCTTCCGTTTCCTCTTACCATGAAAACAACGCATTTTCCACGATATTGAAAACAATTTTCGCGTTTTACCGTCCTTTTTCAGGATCACTCGTTTCGCTCTGCCCTACTCCTTTGCTTTCCCTTACTTCCTCCAATTTCTTCATCCACATCACTCCCTGTCCACTACCATCCAATATCTGCATTCTCTCACTCCTTCTCCCATTCTATACCGTACAACCCTACTCCATTTTTCTTCCTTTTTTATTCTTTGCAGATATTCTGGTTCCATCAACCCTTTGACCATCATATACCATCTATTGTACCTCGAATCTATTATCTTTGTCAATCTCTCTTCTCCTTGTCTAACTAATGGATCTAACTCTATGTCCTGCCACTCAATAGCCCCTTCTTCAATATTACAAACCCTTCTCATTTTCCTCCTTTCTTCCTCCCATTTTGAATTTTTCAAATTGCCTCTTGCTTCATTGTTCCGAATTTTGCCCAGACATGCTTCTGTTCCTAATTCTCCAATCGCTCTTGAACCTTCTCTTTTCTATACCCCATACTTGGCCGATTACTTTACTCGCACATGCAATTCTTTTTCTCATCTAAAGCTCGTTTCCTCCTTCTGCCTCAAACCAAAAACCTAGGTAACAGAAATCCTCTACAATTCCCACCTTTCGCCTGTTCATCTTGTAAACATAATTTATTTTTCTACAGTCTGTCAAGTTAAAGCGTGGGTGGCTTTACTCGCAGTCGGTAAGGTGTATCGACATGATTTTGGTGTCAAAATATTAACAAGAGCTCCCTCTTTCAT
>NC_046657.1:39523582-39540778 GCF_010883055.1 Belonocnema kinseyi
GGGTTTGGGAGATTGCACCTACATATACGGAACTCATTTTTTGTAACGTGGTAACAAGATGAGAATTGAAAGCAAACTGAATGTTAAATCAAAAAGCATGGAGCTCTTCTTAATATTTTGACACCAAAATCATGTCGATACACCTTACCGACTGCGAGTAAAGCCACCCACGCTTTAACTTGACAGACTGTATTTCTATTTCCGAAGCAGATCACCTTTGTCTTATCTACGTTCACCATCATTTATTTTCTTCCCACATACACTTTAATGATCCTCAGCATTATGCTCATCCCCTTCTCATCATCTGCTAATAGAACTACATCTTCCGCGTATGCTAGAGAGTATAGTTTACTGTTACCCATAACCGTTTTCCCTTTCCCTCTCTTCTTTAGCTTCTCATGTAAGTCTGCCAGTAGGATAGTAAATAGTAACGGACTTAACGGGCACCCTTGCCTCAGACCTTGTCGCCTTGTATTTTTTAACCTATTTATTGCCTCATCTACTTCTTTTCTTGTTATCTCGTTCCCTTCATCCGTTTCTCCTTGGATTATCCTACACTTTTCCCCTCCACTATCCTACCTACTACTACTACTACTTTCCCCTCTATCCTTATTTATCACATTCCACACCCTACCTACTTTGATAGCTTTTTATACTCCTGCTTTATATTCTTTCTCTCCCCTTTGTCTTTTTCTTTCTAGCATTTTCTAATGTTCTTTTTTCCTCTTGTTAAACTCGTTCTTCTCCATTTCCCTTTTTCTCCATGTGCATACACACACTTTTATTCTCTCTTTACTCTCCCAGTATTCCTCGTCTCACCAGCCTCTCTTTCCCCCTACTCTTTCTTCATTAGTACGTAGCTCATCCTTTACTTTTTCGATCGAACTCGTCGACCTTTAAATTATTGAATCTATTCCATCCTTTTTTCATACCTAACCTTCTCCTTTTGCACCTTTTGTTTAAACTCTTTTGATTTATTTACCACCCAGACTCCCATTTTCGTGTTTCTTTCGCACCCTTTTTCCTTTCTCTCTCTGCCGCGCTTACTATCGCCTCTTTTTAGTGTAGCTATGCCCGGGAAGTGCTCGGACTCTATCTTATTTTCTACCTTCATACTCCCTATCATATGCCGCATTCTTTCTTCAGCTAATATGCAGTCTATTATTGTTGCTCCCTTTCCTATGAATGTGATCTCCCGTTCCTCATCTCCTTTCATATTGCCATTGCATATAAACCATCCTGTTTCCCCTACCGTGCCTGTGAACCTTTTCCCTCACTGTCACCATCTCTATGTTTGAAGTTCCTCATATATGCCTCCTTTCTTCATCCCATAACTCCGACCCTTGTTTGCCAGTCCATGCATTTAAGTCCCCTCCTATTAAAACTAATCCCTCCTTCTTTTCCTCCATCCAGCTCCTTATTACTCTCTAGCCTGCCTCTTCCCCTCTTCATCTGTATACACAAACCGCTATTTCTACTTTTCCAATTATAATTTTTCTTACCATCGTTCCATCCTTTCCCTCCATGTCCCCAGCTTTTCTCCTTTTTACTGCTAATTATTTTTCTATCCCTCTTCCTTTAAGGTATTATTTTCAGTGCTTCTCATCTTGCCAAATTTCACTCAATCATAATCACATCCCACTTTTCTAACTCCTCCCAAAATCCTTGATTCTTGTTTTTCAAACCTGACACATTCCAGAAAGCTATTGTCACGTTTCTCTCTCCCCTTCCCTCTTCTTTCCTCTTTACTTTATTTCCTCTTTGCCATTCAGAAGCCGCTTTGATTTATTTCTAGACTTCTTGTAGTCTCCCTTCCCCCTGCCTTTCACAAGACTTTTCCCTTTTTTCCTTGATTCTTCCAATTCTTCATCCCAGCATCATTCCTCCCCTTTATCCATAACCTGGCTCTCCCTATACACGCCATATGGCCCTTTTTCCTCTCTACCTAAGCCCCCTGCACTACTTGCCATCTTCTTTTCCTCTCCCCACTTTTAGTACAAACATTCCTTGTTTTCTTTCCTTCGTCCTTTATACTCTCTTGACTCCTTGTACCCTTACCTACACTCTAATGTCTCTAAAAAGAATTTTATTTCCACTTCTCCCGTTTCACTCTCCAGTTTTAATCCCTTAACTACTATGTTATTTTTCCTCTTTGCCCTCTCTTCCTCTTCTAATCTTCTTGCAATCTCACTGAATCATTTCTTCAATCTTTCATTTTCACTTTGAACGTTCTTTTCATTCCCTTTAACTATTTTCTCATTCTCTTTTTTATTTCCCATATGCTCATTCCTAGTTTCTAGACTGTTTACCCGTTCTTCCAACTGTTTTATTTCTCTAGATTCCCCCCTTAGATCGTTTCCCTACCTCTTCTTATCCCTACTCATGTTAGGGCATCTCTTTCTTGTTTCCTCTCTAAACCCTTTTATGAGGGATTCCAATTTCTCAAACATCCCCCATCCCTCCTATCTCTCTGGTGTTGTCCGTTTAATCATAACTCTCTTGTTATCCTCGTCCCTTTCTACCTCAACTTCTCCACCCACTCTTTTACTTTTTCCCTCCCCTTCACTGCTAGTCGCTCTTGCGTTTTTTTGCCATTCTTCCAGACTTTTGTTAGAACCCGCGTTGCCTAGCTTGTTGAGGCGCTGTAAGTTGAGGGCCTTCCGCATTGCTTGCTCGCACCTGAGTCCGCTTCCCTCCCCTCCGTGGTCGAGGGCCTGACACTTTTATCACCGCTGCTGTCACTGCGATCAACGTTACCCTTCCCCCACTTTGAATGCTTTCAGGAACGTCAGGTGTTGCTGCCACTACGGTTTTCTGCTCTGTGCGATCGCCCAGTAACTATTGCCCTTTGGCGCCAGTTTGTGAACTTCGCGTCGTCGGCATCTTATCTTATCCAAAACTTCGTGACGTTTCCGGCCTTTATCACTTATCTCTTACCCCCCTCACTCCAAACCACTCACTTTCACCGTTCACACCTCTGCCTTCACTCACCCTTCTCCCTTTACACTCAATCTTCGCACTCTCTGCCTTTTCTGCATCCATTGACCCTTATTCCCTTCACCAAGGCCAAAAATACACTACTTGACAAAAAAGAGTTTTTTGCGATCGGTACCGGAAATGGAAGCCCAGTTTAAAAATTAAAGTATTTGTTTGTAAGAAAGTTTAGATTCATACTTGAAAATACATCTTCTCGGTTTAAAATTAAAAAATTAAAATATTTTATGGTAAATTCGTTTTTTTTTGTTAAAATATTATGGAGATTACAAACTAATTTTTTTCTTAGAGATACATCAGTTGAGTGATAAATTTATCTCTTCGGTTAAAGATTAAAGTATTTTGTAGAAACTGTTTTTGTTCCGAGTTAACTTTTTACGTTGGAAATCGATCTTCTTTTAGTTGAAAAGTCAACTAGTTAGTTTTGAAATAATTCCTCTTTGTATTAAAAAATTAAATAATTTGGTTCCAATTTTTTTGTTATTATTATTTGTTTAAAACTTTTACTCAAGTGAATCCGGGTAAACATTATAGCCACGATGTCAGTTCGCTTGGCCAGGATGTAATGATCCATTGGAATTATAAAGTTTAATGCACGCTACATCAGGATGTTTGTACGTATATTCTCTCGGAGCCATCACGCGACAACCATCAATATTGCGCTCGATGGATTCGTTAGTATCTCTACATTGTCGGCACCGTTCAAACACGTTTTGATATAACACGTATTTGCAATAATTCCTGGCATTGACAACGTTGACCTATATAACAGTGACGAATTCTTCCGTCTCTGGATACAGAAGAACCTTTCTTACTCAAATATTGGACGTCTCAATTTCCACTTCATGTTGATCTAACGTTTTGAGGATCTTGCCGTAAATAGTTTTCTGCTATTTACGGCAATAGGTTTCTGATCAATCTCTCTAGCAAACACCCGAAGTGCAGATCCACAAAATGTTGTCATGTGAGGTTCCCCACTTGGGTCCATTAGTATCCAATGTCTTTTGTTTCAGGCGTCATTCACTCTACTGCCACTCTTTTTATTAACTATTTGTCAAAAAAATTTTCTGTTCTAACATACTACTTTAGCTTCCTTTATGTCCATGCATTTTTTATGCAGGCTCTCGTATTTCTCTGGCTTCTTATGTCTCTTCTAACTAGGGCCTCATTCACACATTCTAACCATTCTTTACGCGGTCTGCCTCTGGGCACGCTGCTGTTTACTTTACCTTCCTACGCTTGTTTCGCTAGTCGTTCATTTGACATTCTCTCAACATGCCCAGACCATCTTCACCGATTTCTTTTCCATGTTATTTATTGCCATTTTAACTTTATTACATACATTTTTATTTCTGATAAGGGGCCCTGCTCCACCAATAACCTTCTCACCTTCGTTTATGAGCCTATCCAACTCTTTCTCTATCTTCGCGTCCCTAGTAAATAATCTAATAAGGTACTCATCATTTAATACAATATTTCATAGTGTTTTCTCACTCTTTCCTTCGAATACCATAGTTTATGTTTTATTTGCGTTAATTTTGAGGCCCATGCTCTTAATGCTTGCATTCAGTATATTCAACTATTTTTGCAAGTCTTCAATGGACTTCTGTTATAACAACCTTATTATCTGCAAACGCTAACCTACGTACCCTTACTGTTTAGAGATCCACACCCTTTCCGACGAAAATAGCCATTCTGAAACAATTGTCCATAAATAATATAAATAACGAATGAAGACATAACGCATCTCTTCTAACTCCTTGAATAATATCTAAACTGTCACTCAAATTCCCACTTACCCTTAAACTTGCTTTGCTACCCGTACATATTGCTTTTAAAGCTTGTAGGATTTATCCATTAACTCCTTACTCTTTCAGGACTTCCCAAAGTTTACTTCTATGTACCTTGTCAAAAGCTTTTTCTAGGTCAGCAAATGCACAGAAAACTACTCATACTCCTACTCTCAAACTTTTTTCTGTGATTTGCCTTGAGTTAAATGTTTGATCCGTACACGATCTTCCTGGCATAAAACCGCTTTGGAATACCCAAATCTTTCCTTCTGTAATTTTCATTACCCTACGAATAAGTATTTTTGAGCATATTTTACTAACGGTGCTCAATAATCTAATTCTTCTGTAATTATTGCAATCGCTTTTATCTCCCTATCTTTTGTATATTGGTACGACAATCGCTTTTTTCCAACCTTCTGGAATGTCTCCCATCTCAAAACATAAATTTATCATTTCGCATAGTCTATGTGGTATGTACTGGGCATCGTTTTTAATCATTTTAGCATTAATACAGTCTACCACGGCAGCCTTTCCGTTTTTTAAGTCCTTGATTATATTCCGAACCTCAGTGACACATACGTTCTCAATTGAGTTGTCTAACGCATCGTGTTCAACTTCGCAGTTGTGGTGTCCTATAGCTTCATTCTTGACTCGTCCCCTGAAATAGTCTCTGCAAGCCTCTAGTATCCCGTCTGCATCATAAAGTATTTCCCAATTACTATTTCTTACTCTGACAAATTCTGTACTTTTATTTCCCTTCATTTTTTTATAAAGCAGTTCCTTGCTTCCTTCAAAGTCGTTTTGTATTTTCTTCTGTTCTTCTACTCTAATTTTACCTTTGCTTTCCTCAATCAATAGTTTAAGTATCCTCTTTTTGTGTCTGTTATCATTTATACGTCTATTTCTTTCCTCATTGCTAAGACCTGCGATGATTACAGTTCTCCTGTACGCTTCTTTCTTTGCTTTTTGGGAAGCCTGAATTTCATCATTTCACCACGTATCAGCAGACATTCTTCCTACAACTGTGGTACCACACACTTCGATCGCAGACCTAACAATGATATCCTTGAACATTCTCCATGTCCCCTCTATATCTCTGTTTTTTATGAGCTCCTCCCACGTTGGCCTATCTATGCTTTCGATTATCTTATTGTGGAAATCTATTCGTACATCCGGTTTCTGTAGATTCTTAATTTTTATTCGCGATTGTTTTGGTTTCGTTATTCTCCTTTTTCTTCATCCTCGAACTAAGTTCATTTTCGAGATCAGAAGGTAATAATCAGTGTTGCGTTCAGAACCGCTCATGACCCTTGTATCTTTGACTAACTCTCTTAGTCTTTCTTTCGTAACAACAAAGTCAATTATACTGTGGTTATTTCCTTTTGACCAGATGTACATGTGGATCATTTTATGCCTAAACCATGTATTTGTAATGAAAAGGCCCCTTTCTAAGCATAAGCCAACTAATTCATTTTCTGTTATAGTTTTTTCTTAAATCCCTAAAATTACCTAACACTTTTTCCATATCCTGCGTTTGGATGCTAACCCATTCATTCATATCTTCTAGCAGAATTATTCTTTCACCACGATCCCAAATATTTATTGTGCCGTTTAAAGTGTACCAGAACACTTCTTTTACTTCTCTGGTATCACTGTCAACTGGCGTCTAGCATTCTATGATAAATAATCTTCTGATTTCTACTTTCATTCTAGCCCAAAGCAGTCTGGGATATACAAAATCATGATCTCCGAGATTCTGCTTCGTTCTTTCATTTAAAATGAGAACTACTCCTTGCCTACCATGTGATTGACCATTTACTCCTGACCATATTTCAAATCCGCCTTTCAACACGCCGTTTTTCATGTCTTTTGATTCGCATCCCTTTTTCTTTGTTTCAGGCACACATAAAATATCTAGTTTCCTTTACATGCATACTTTCTCGCAAATCCTTTACCTGGAGATCATTCACTCCCCTAACATTCCAAACACCCAGAATCCATTTGTCGCTTGAAACTTGACCTGCGCATTTATTGTTTATTCAAGGCCCAAATCTTTGATTTTATGATAAAAGAGAGAACCCCTCCCCCGCGAACAAAAAACTCAGCATTCTTTGTAGTTTTTCATTCAGTTAAATAACTTTTTGTTGCTAGTTAGATAATCAATATAAGATTGATGTATCCTGCCCTCAAACCTGATATCCTATGTCTAAATAATCATCATTGGATTATTTTTAATTTCACGTGTTTTAGCATTCGTGACTAATCTAATATATACATTTATTTGCTTACAAGAAATGGTTATTGCTTAAACAACTCTCATTCTGAGTTGCCCTGAAATGTAACCTGCCAATCTCCATTCTATTTGTCGCTTAAATATTTTGTAATTTCAAATTGAAGCCGCGAATTTTCCATAATCTACGGTGCAGTTACTAGCAGATGAAATGCACATTAGCGTACTCATTACAAAATTGAGGTAGAAGTGCCATCTAGTAGCACTTTGAGAGTACTATAAAATACACTAACCAACAAAATGGGCACAATGACTTCATATCAGTAAATTTATTAGATATCTATTTTAATCTTGCTTCTAGGGCAGAATTTTTATGCGTTTTTTTACTGTGTATTCACGAAGTTTAGTTTAGTGAACGTTTTCAGTGAGATTTTGTAATCTAGTAGAGAAAAGCTGGGTCCGTCGAGCAGCGATACAAAAAAAGAAGAAAGAACAGGTAGGGTTAATGTAATGAAAGTTTCGTGGGCTATAACACAAAAACTTGGGCCGGATTGTTTGTGTAAACGTTTCCGTTACTTCACTCTGATTCTTGAGCCAGAACGCCTTTGAATAATACGTGAATTCAGTGAATTGGGAGAAACCAATTACGGCATTACAGACCGACGTGTCAGGTATGTGAAAGATTCCTTAAGCACATATGAAAATTACCTATTGAAAATCGTAAAAAACATGATGTCAGACCTTACAAAATTACTGATGAGACAAAGCAGAGGGCGAATGATTTCATAAAAAGCGTGAAGGGTCAAAAATCACGCTATTCTTCAAACAAATCAAGGAAAATATACTTACCCGATTTATTAAATATTGCTAAGCTACATAAAGTGTATATTGAGAAGAAACGCAATCATGAAATGCAGTATGAATCCTTCCGCAGTACAATCGCAAATAACTTCAACATATCATTTGAATATCCGCGATAGACACATGCAGCACCTGCGATACCTTTAAGGCTGCACTGTTTCCTTTAGTTGGTTAATAAAAATCATGTCAGGATGATGGAATTAAAAAGAGAGCACGACAAGATTTACAGGTTGAAATAAGACAAAAGAAACTTTATCTCAGGAAAATTGAGCGCTTTTATCAGATGAAGAGATCATATTACAAACGTTCAATGAAACCCAATACTATGGAAGGTATCACAATGGACTACCAAAGAAATCTACCCACGCCGAACATCACTACAAACGATGTTTACTACAAACGTCTGCTCAAATTTGTTAGTTTCAATATACATGTTATTTCGTATTCACAAGCTTTATTCTATACGTACGAAGAATCACACTCAGACATCACCTTAGAGGTCCGGGGTTCGATTGCTAATTTGGTAAGAGGGAAAATTTTCCTCGTACCTTTATCGAGGTTCTGGTGGTTCGGAATCCACTTAAACTGTAGGACCCCCCATGGTTTACTTGACTGAAACCCAGTCCGTCAATGATGGGATTAAAAACTAAGCTTTGTTCAATATTTCGGGGCACAATGCTGTCAGCAGATCACTTAATTGCATAATAAAAATGCGTCCGTGACTGATGATATATACCGGGGCAGCCCCGTGTTTAATAATAAAAAATAAAATCCAACTCTAATAAAAAATTCCTTCGAGATGTTGGGCAATATCAATTTTAAGCCTGTGACAAAAAATAATGGTTTAAAACAATTAGTTTTAAACTTATAATAATAATAATAACACCGAAGGTGTTCCGCGTTGATGTCGCGTTAGGACTTGAGCTTTACTCTGATGACTTTGACGCCTATGTTGGCGGTAGCATTGCGACTGACATGGTTTACCATATCAAATAGGCTGATAGCGAAGAGGAGAGGCACTAAGTAGAACATTAAAACCTTTAAATGAAAAATAGAGAGCACATTAAAGATTTTAGAACACTTCTCGCTTCCCGAGGATCTTCGGGGTGCCCCTGGAGCCCCAACTGGAGGCAACAGCATGCAGAACGGTGGCGAGGCTAAGCTGCGAGATACTCAGATAGATTTCACTAATCAAATAGCTAGTCAGCAAGAACATCTGCGACAAACGGTAAGCAGTGGAACGTCAGCTGTGGCTACTGAGGATGATTTGGTGAGTCTTTATTGCGAAAGTGCGAAGCTTGAAACGAAAATGGAATAAGGATACAATTGAAGAACGGTTAAGCAGGAGCAATTGACGTCCTTCCTCGACCTATTGATGATTCAACACCACCACATCCTCCAGAGCTGGATGGTCTTGTAAAACCAAAAGCAGAAGCAGATGTTTAGCAAACAAAAAAAAAAGACGAAAATGGACATACCATATGAACAGAGATGTTATGGGCCTTTATTTGTTGGTTGAGAAATGTGGGCAAAGTGTGAGGGGAGAACATCATAGACTCTTCTTACTTAAATACCCAGAGCAAGCCACAATAATAAACGAGCAGAATCTGGCAGATCAAAAACGCTCAATATCTGTAAACAGACTGTTTTCGGCTGTTGGAATAGCTGCTATGGAAATAAAAGTGGAACAGCAGCTTCCTGATGATGAACTCGCCTTAGAAGATATGAATAACGAAGATTTTATTGATGCTGAAGGCATAGGTGCTGGGAATAATAAACATCATGTACCGGACCCATTAGAACCACATCCGGATATTACTAACGATGATGTGAATAGGAAAATCCCAGAAAAACGACAGCACCTTGAAAAGAAATTTGGTCATGCTTTACTAGAGTTCAGACGTGTAGAACCAACACTAAGGCATTCTATGACAAAAATGAACATCACAAAGACATCAAGACATTAACACCAGCAATATTGGAGGAAATTTTAGACTCTCAACGACAGAAAGTTGATGTTCTTACTACCACACTGAGTCGGTACAAGAAAAGTAGTGTACGAAGATAATAAAATCAAAATCTTCAGACAAATGAAAGAAGGTTCTATCGTGAGTTGAGAGTGGAGACAAAAAACCAGCAAGGCACCGAATTACCTCAATTGGCAGATATGGCTAACTACTGGTCGGGTGTTTCGGTAAGAGTGAACAGATACAATTTGGTTACTGTGTGGTTCAAACTAGAGTCAGCAAGGGCAAGCAATAACCCTGAAATGAAACTGACAAACATCCAAATGGACAAATGTCCATTTCCGGACATAATGCACAACTTCTGGTACAAGTACCTGCCGAGTGTGCATCTTGCGTTGGCGAGGAATTTTCAGAAGATCATTTAACGCCCAGATTTGATGTCAGGCTTTATGCTCCAGGGAAATACGCATGTGTTACCAAAAAAACCGGACTCTCAAAATCCATCTCACTTTAGACTGATAGTCTATCTTCCAGCAATTTATAAATGTCTTACAGATATGATTGCAGATAAGGTATATTCTCATTGCGACGAGAATGACATTCTTACAGAAGAACAAAAAAGATGTAAAAACGCGCGAGGCTCTAAAGATATAGTCACTATAGACTGTGTCGTTATGACTCAAGCTCGTTAGCACCAAAGGAATGTATACATGGCACACATTGCTCTAGGGTCAAAGAATCAAGTATTTTGATCATAGACAAGCAAGGATAACTAGATCAATACTCTTTACGACGGGTATATTTCTAAGATTATTAGATTATAAAATGGTTTAACACCGACCTTAAAAAGTTAAACAGAATTGTGCGCGTAGAAATGACAAAGCACCAAATGCACGACAGAAATTCAGCAATTGAAAGGGTAGTGCTATCACGACATTTAGGGGGTAGGGGTAGTAGGGGTAGTAGATGGCTGGCACCCCAACATGTTAGATCAAAATGAAGTCGATAGTAAGACATCTAATATTTGGCTGAGAAAGGGTGTTCTGTATCCCGAGACAGAAGGATTCCTCATTACGATCTAGGACAAGGATGTCAGCACTACGAATTATCGCAAACACGTGTTACATGAAGACGTGGTTGACCGGTGCCGATTATGTAGGATACCAACGAATCCATTGAGCTCATTTTTTTATGTCTGTCGCGTAATGTCTTAGAGAGAATGTACGCAAAGACATAATGATGTAGCGGGCATTATACATCAACAACTTGCCTTAAACCTGGGACTCTTAAAAGAATGGATGCCCTTCTATAAATACCTTTCAATGCTCAGAAGGCGGCTTTATTAAACACCTGTCGCATTGTAAGAAAGTTTCTAGACTATCAGGAAGAGATCCCCTAAAAACCAATAGAGTGGCAGATGGTAGCTCTAAGAAGGCATCTAGAGGTGATTGTTGTCACCTCCAACGCTCGTGGCCGCTCGTAATTCTATACCTACAACATTATTGCAAGAGGTTGCAAGCATCGTATCAAATTATTTGAATTAATTTATAACATTCTAGTCTCATCAGTCACTTGACTTAGTCCGTAGCTATGGTGTGTAACGCATAAACGCAACCGATTTCTAGCCCTTTAACGGCACGAATGTACCATTTCCTTTGTTCTATTTTATGATAGCATTTAAGGAAGCTGATCATTTTTTATAGCTTATGTTTGGGCCAAAATAAGAATTTTACTGTTATGCGATTTTTACATGATATGGTTGTTCAGAAAAAAATATTTAATGTAGTAAAAGTGATCTTTCCGTTTCGAGAACATTAATATCTGTAGCGTGATCAGAATATGACCCTGATAAACTAAAAAAAGTACACTGACATTCCAGATGACTAAAAAGGGGAATTTAAAAACTGTCGAGTGAAGCCCAGTCAGTTCCATGTAATCGACTGTGGGCAATATTTTGATTTTAAGAACTGGAGCTCCTTTCTATCTTCAATGTATCCAGCCAAATATCCCTTCCCTGCCCGTCCTATACAAATGCTGAAATTTAAAAATGAAGATCCGAATAGGATTTTCACGATAAAACATGTTAAGGGCATTTACGAACAATCTTCAATAGTGAAAAAGAAAGAAATCGAAAGAATCAGAGAGGAACGGTGACAAAGTTACACACTTTCGCAACCACCCATCAAGAAGGCCTAATCGGACGATTTGTATCACCTGAAAATATTCCTTGAAAGACCAGAGTCCAAAGACTTCTAGCAGAAATTGACCTACATCAACCAACCGGAAGAAAGTAGTGATGATGATTACATGAAAGATTCCACTAATTGACGGCTGATCCCGCGAAAAAATGGCATGAGTGCATACTTTTTTGCGCAAAATGTTACAATTTAGTATAATTTCTATTAAAAACCTAATTTTAACCTACCCTAGTTTTTGTCAAATGTCCATGTTTGGTTATAAAACCAAACTAAATGTTTGGTTATGAAACCAAAATTTACCAGAATTAGAGCATTTACAATATTAAATAAAAACACACGAAAATGAACATATGAAGCCAAATAACGCATGATATGAAAAAAAGTCTAGGAAAGAAAAATGTTGCTTTTAGAACAAAGTTAATGTAAAAATGCAGTAATCTGGCATTTTTTGACAGAAATATTCGTTTATTTTGATCTAAATTTTGTTGAATTAGGAAATTTGTAATAATTTCAGCGAAATTTATCATTTGTTGATTAATCTAATAATGTTCACAGAGCGAGTGCAATTACTATTGCGGCAGGGCATGGTGGGATTCGTCTTCCCCGTACGAAAGTTTCTATCGGAGCGATAGGCCAATTGACCTATTTGAAAACAGTTAGTCATATACTCCCCAATTTACTGAAATATAAAAAACTACTAATCATACAATTTTACGGCTTAAGAGCAGATTACTTAAATATACGTACGTGTTCCTTCAGCTGAACTCATGCTGCCTATCTTCTCAATACACTTATAGGTGGGGACAGAGATCTCATACATAATTTTATAAATGATGAATTTTCTCTGTCTTCCTGTTTCCTCTCTCTTCGACATAACTGTAAGGTAAAGAATCGTAATTCTCAAAAAATGTACTTTTACAATTTACCGGTTCTTTATCCGTCCTGGCTAAGATATCATAAAATGTTGTTCGGAGAATTTCTCTGAATGAAATTGAAATAGAAGGATTTTTGCTCACTAAAATTTCTCGAATGGTTTGAAAATCAAAAACTTGTGAATTTTTATAATTCAAACTTATGTCGTGACTTTTGCAAACCTGACGAGTTTTTTATATAAGCGTTGTTTATATAAGAATCGGCCCTTGGGTGGATTGTATAGTAATCTAGCAGATTTCCATACTATCCGTGAAAACCATTAAGAGCCTTGAATGTCATGGTATCAGGGGAGTAGTCCTCAACCGAAAGTAAAGGACCTACATAAGAAATATTGTCTGCTCTATTTAAAAAAATGTGGAATCGTATCTTCCTCCGAACCCTCACCAGTGAGCCTGATTGCTTTCGGGGGAACACTTAGGTTCACAGTCTGGATATTTTTAATTTGGACATTTTTCCGCTTTCAGTGGAAATTTTGGAACTCATTTTAAGGGTTCCCTTCGATTATTTTCTTAATTGTAAATTACGTCTTTCAAGGCCACGTTTAGACATAATGCTATGAACTTGTACTCACGCCTTAGTTGGCTAGAGTACCACCAAATAAAAGCGAATTGGTTTTTTGAAACGCCCAAGGTCCCAAAGCAGATTCTCAAGCTAAAAAAATGTAAGCGTGTTTAGACATAGGTGCCGTTGCTTACCTAGAAGACTTAAGCGCACTATTGCCTCCATAATTTGATACAACATATAAGAAAAGCCGAAATGATATCATTTGGACGTTGATGGGCATTTGATCCAGATGCAAAATTGGTACTTCAACGTACGAATTGGCAATAATGTTCTATTTCCACTCGGTAAGCCTTCAGCTCCATGAGCGTTTGTTTAGACGTAAGCGGCGTTGCTCGTGTCAAAGATTACGCTCTGGTTTCGAGAAATCCTCAGTCATAGTAGAGTATAATGTTTCCTACTCAGTGATTCGGAGACAGTCGCAGTAGACATTTATCAGAATAACGTAGATTCTCAGGGGGTTGTCAGGAGGAGAGCTTTGAGTGTCGAAACTTTGTTTCTTTCTGTCTCCATCATAATAAATGGGCTTTAGTTTTGGTTTATAAAAAACTGAGTGTTTAAGTAATTTTTTCTTGCTCTCTCTCGCCCTCGTGAATCACCCCTTCCTTCTTCTTAGTGATTTGTGTCGATTTGGGGCCAGCATTCCTGCTAGGTAACGCCAGGACAGCATAGTTGAGGTTCCGGTAGGGTGGCCCCTACCTGGCGTAAAATAAATTAAAAGGTACTTCGAGGGTTTTTGGTAAGTCAGAATTGTGTGACACACGGACTAGGTCTATTCAGGCGTGACAAGCAGGTAAGTGGCAGTCGTCTTGTGGCTATTTTACTTCACCTGACCCTCCCCCGGTCAGGCCGTGTTAGCGGTAGGCACACGGGATTTGGAAAAAAAAAATATGTATATATATATATAATTAAAAATTTGTCATAAGGACAACCGCACCATAACGACGATCAGTTTAACAGAATATTCCGGGTACACTCGTTGCAACTCCCTTATAAGGCCTCGATACCTCTCTTTCTTTGCATTCTCCTTGGTTATGATGTTTTTGTCAGCTGGTGCCGAAAATACGATAACGAACATAGTTCGCTTCTCCAAGTCAAGAAAACCCATGTCAGGCGTCCAATGAGCAACAGAAACAATTTTCGCGAATATAAAGATCCATTATATGCGGCACTTCCCATTCTCGACAAATGACTCAATTTCCATAGGAGCATTTAGAGGAGCGATATTAAGGTTAATGCCGCAGGAGTGACAGATATGGTAATAAAGTACTCTTAGTGCCGCATTGTGCCTTTGAATGTAGCTCGTTCCCGCGTGAGTTCGGCAACTAGATAGAATGTGAGCTAAATGCTTGGGGTGTGCATGGCACGCCCTGCAGCTATCACCGGGAATGTCTTGGCTCAAAATGTGGCGACGGCATGTTAAGGTGGAAATGACACCGTCTTGGCATGCAAAAATGAAACCCTCTGTACTAGACTTCAATCCGGGCGATTTAAGGAAAGCAAACGTTAGCTCACAAGACATTGACTGATCCTTCACATTTCTGTGGAAGATACCGTGCATCCTCTTATCGAGGAGCTGTTCACGAAAGTTTTTCTCTTGTGCTTTCTTAATCCGGGTTTTCAGGAGTATGTACTCGAGATAGATAAGATTTGATGCATTTTGCTCTCCCCTAATACTGAAGTCAAGTCCTAGTGTTTCAGCAGCCTCCTCCGCTGCTTTGTACGGAAACGCGACTTTGCCCACTTCTTCGTGATTCCTGACCGTTTTAAGAAGACGGCCACTTTCATTTGCAACTCTATGTGCTGTACCCAGAATAATCCTGTTGTGAAGACATTCTAGACTCAATATTCCGCGACCCCCTTGACGACGTGAGTTGTACAGTTGCGGAACGGAAGACTTAAGATGCATGCTTTTGTTCATGTGCATAACCTTTCTTGCCCCGATATCAAGAGATCTGAGCTCGTTCTTCGTCCGTGGAACTACTCCAAATGAATATAGTAGTACTGGGACGGCAAGCATGTTCGTTGCAGATAATTTGTTCCTCGCCGACAGTTCGGAAGAGCAGATTTTTCGGATGAGACGTTTGTATCTGCTTCGGAGCGTATCCTTTATAGTTGTCACATCCTGAATGCGGCTCTGTGGCACGCCCAGGTATGTATAGTATAAGTCTCTCCAGCGCAAAGGTGTCGTATGGCGCTTCTATTAATGAGTTCAGGATCTTCAGGGATGGCATTAAGTTTTCCTCGCTTCAAATAAACCTTAGCGCATTTGTCTAACCTAAATTCCATTCCAATTTCCTTAGTATATCGTTCGACAATCCCAAGAGCTAGATGGAGTTGCTCTCTGTTTTTAACATAGATCTTAAGATCGTCCATGTAAAATACATGAGTGACCGTGTACTTTAGATCTGCAGGTTTGCCGCACAAGTACCCGTCGGAATGGCAGAGTGCTAGAGATAGTGGCAATAATGTAAGGCTAAAGAGGAGTGGGCTCATGGTGTCGCCCTGAAAGACACCCCTCTGAAAGGTGACCTTGTTAGTTGTCACAGGATTTTTTCCAGATGAGATAGTAAATCTGGTTTTACAAAGCGGCATCAATCTCTATGCACCCAAATATTTGTGGATGAACCTTTAAGATTTCCAAAAGATAGATGATAAGTCTATTAGAGGTCGAATCGAAAGCTTTCCGATAATCAATCCAGGCCATCGATAGGTCACGCTGGTAGAATGCTGCATCTTTGCAGACACATCTATCGATGAGCAGGTTCTCCTGACATCCGGCTACGCCTTTCTTTGAGCCTCGTTGTTCCTACATTTCTTGCCACACACGTTCAATTGCCCGACCAATCCTATCATTTAGGATAGCTGTGAATATCTTATAAAGTGTGTTCAGACAAGTTATTGGCCTGTAATTCTTCGGGTCAGCTAAGTTGCCTATTTTCGGCAGGATTATTGTGCGCCCTTCCACCAACCAGTCTGGAATCGGCTCTTCTGACTTCAAATATGAGGTGAAAATACGGGCAAAATGCTGATGGGTTGAAGAGAACTTCTTACACTCTTAATACACTCTTAATACTTTTTTCACCTTCTCGGTAGTGATGGGTGGGCATTCTTTATCAGGTGTTATGAGGGCAACACATAACTCCTTGAAGCTATTTATATTTTCTAAGTCTTTGTCCAGTCTATGCTAAACTTCGTAGACTTCTCTCCAAAATACTTCGACCTTCTCTGGTTTGGGTGTGTGTTCGACAGTAACTGGAGGGTCTTGGAAGAGTCGAGATTGGTCAGAGAGAAACTGTTGATTTTCTCTGACTTACATCTCCCTCCGCTCTAGACTTCTCTTAGCATCAGATATTATCCGTATTCTCTCAACAATGTGCTGCCTGATGGTCAGCAGCTTTAACTTGTTAAGTGAGTGATAACGGGTCCGGAGTTCGCGCGAACTTTCGAACCTTGGCGGTAAAATTCCTGCCAGATGTGATGTAGTCAATCACACACTGAATGCTTGTGGACCACCCCTGGACAATTGTCCGCGATTGCCTATTTATTTTCGTAACCATATTCAGCAGAAACCCTTGGTACAGGGACCCTCTATCCGCAACCCGTGGACGCGTTCAGTGGCTTTGTCATAGGCTCTTGAATCAAACCGAAGCGCCTATGAC
>NC_046657.1:39540878-39568069 GCF_010883055.1 Belonocnema kinseyi
GAAGCGCCTATGACAAAGCCGCTGAACGCGTCCTCGGGTTGCGGATAGAGGGTCCCTGTACCAAGGGTTTCTGCTGAATATGGTTACGAATATAAATAGGCAATCGCGGACAACTGTCCAGGGATGGTCCACAAGGAACTAACCCCCAAGCGGAGGTGTGAAAACCGTGCCGAAAGCTGAATGGCACCTGGGTGAGGTGTCTACAACGGTGACTCTGGGATACCGGGCGACCTCTCAGAGTTCGCAGCTTTATCCTTTGCATGCGGGGCTCTACAAGGATGAACGAACCCCTTTCCCTAGCTTCTCGTTGAAACAACAATGACAATACCAAACATAGTTGTAGTAAGTGCGGTTCAAAACAACAGAACGCGCAGGGCTCCCGAAAATGGGTCGGATAATAATGCCGACCAATCTAGAGCTGGGAACAAGCTAGAACAAGCCGGCAACAGAGAAAGAGAGGCGACACTAAGACCAACCGCGGACAGGCATCCAATAGATGAAGAGCGATGCTTTACAACCCGGAAAAACATGAACACCAAGTTTTCTCTCAAGCCTAAAGATCTGGCTGAAATGGATGACGAGCTTCGTGGACATTTTTCCGGAGAATCCGACCTCTGGGCTATCAATTATTGTGTGTATAATGCAGCGAGAGCTTTGGCCGATGCGAACCGTAAAACAAAACCAACGGCTGATCATAAGACCAAAAGACGAATGCATCAACTTGCCATAAAGATAGGCTGGGCAAGACAGTACGCGTCCCGCATTCAGTGTGTGATTGACTACATCACATCTGGCAGGAATTTTACCGCCAAGGTTCGAAAGTTCGCGCGAACTCCGGACCCGTTATCACTCACTTAACAAGTTAAAACTGCTGACCATCAGGCAGCATATTGTTGCGAGAATATGGATACTATCTGACGCTAAGAGAAGTTTAGAGCGGAGGGAGAGGTGGGTCAGAGAAAATCAACAGTTTCTCTCTGACCCATCTCGACTCTTCCAAGACCCTCCAGTTACTGTCGAACACACACCCAAACCAGAGAAGGTCGAAGTATTTTGGAGAGAAGTCTACGAAGTTTAGCATAGACTGAACGAAGACTTAGAAAATATAAATAGCTTCAAGGAGTCATGTGTTGCCCTCATAACACCTGATAAAGAATGCCCACACACTACCGAGAAGGTGAAAAAAGTATTAAGAGGGATGAAGAACTATTCCGCACCGGGACCAGATTGTATCAAAACCTTCTGGTGTAAGAAGTTCTCTTCAACCCATCAGCATTTTGCCCGTATTTTCACCTCATATTTGAAGTCAGAAGAGCCGATTCCAGACTGGTTGGTGGAAGGGCGTACAGTAATCCTGCCGAAAATAGGCAACTTAGCTGACCCGAAGAATTACAGGCCAATAACTTGTCTGAACACACTTTATAAGATATTCACAGCTATCCTAAATGACAGGATTGGTCGGGCAATTGAACGTGTGTGGCAAGAAATGTAGGAACAATGAGGCTCAAAGAAAGGCGTAGCCGGATGTCAGGAGAACCTGCTCATCGATAGATGTGTCTGCAAAGATGCAGCATTCTACTAGCGTGACCTATCGATGGCCTGGATTGATTATCGGAAAGCTTTCGATTCGACCTCTAATAGACTTATCATCTATCTTTTGGAAATCTCAAAGGTTCATCCGCAAATAGTTGGGTGCATAGAGAGATTGATGCCGCTTTGTAAAACCAGATTTACTATCTCATCTGGAAAAAATCATGTGACAACTAACAAGGTCACCTTTCAGAGAGGTGTCTTTCAGGGCGACACCATGAGCCCACTCCTCTTTAGCCTTACATTATTGCCACTATCTCTAGCACTCTGCCATTCCGACGGGTACTTGTGCGGCAAACCTGCAGATCTAAAGTACAAGGTCGCTCATGTATTTTTACATGGACGATCTTAAGATCTATGTTAAAACAGAGAGCAACTCCATCTAGCTCTTGGGATTGTCGAACGATATACTAAGGAAATTGGAATGGAATTTAGGTTAGACAATTGCGCTAAGGTTTATTTGAAGCGAGGAAAACTTAATGCCATCCCTGAAGATCCTGAACTCATTAATAGAAGCGCCATACGACACCTTTGCGCTGGAGAGACCTGCCTGCCTAGACTCTCGACCCTAGACGCTTTGAGACTCTTTTAGCAAATTCTTTGGAGATAATGCAGTAGGGCACCACAACTGCGATCAAGAACACGTTGCGATAGAAAATCCAATTGAGAAAGTCTCTAATACTGATATTAGGGATATCAGTTGAAAGTTAAAAAACAGTCAGGCTGCTGCGAAGACCGTGTGCGTGACGTTTACATCGTAAAAGTAACATTGAAAATGAGCAAATTCGTTTTATAATAATTTTTACATTATTTCAGAAGTGATATTTGCAGAAATTAATAATATATCATTTAATTAACGAATAATATTTTTTCGGATTTTTGGCAAGAGAATTCTATCATACTACTGTGATGTGTCGATTCTTAATTTTATATTTTTTGGAACCAAATTATTTTTTTTAACAAATATTTTTATTATACTTAAGCATTTTTTCTCTAGGAAGAAAGTTTTTATTTTGCAAAAAAATTCGATTTAACTGTAAATTTAGTTAGTCATCGGAATACGCAGCCGAGCCGGCACGAATCTCTAAATCCTGATTTTAAATTTGATATATTATTACGATGTTCAATATATATTTTATTTATGAAAAGCAACGTTTATCTTCTATTTTTTCATCTCTTTTCTTTTTTTCAGAATTGCTGTAACTCTAGTAAATTTCTACTTATCAAAAAAGGCTGAATTTTTTTATAGTTATTATTACGAATTTCGCAAATACGGTCTTTAAACATGTAATCACACCAGTAAAACCTTTAAAAAATACAAAGTCACTGAGGATTCAAACCCACCTGTACTACCTATAATAGTGTTTTCTACCGCTCGCTCTAATTTTTTTCGCTATCGAATCACGTAGATCTTGATTAAAAAATCTCAGCCAAGTATTTTAAGATAGCTTCGCGTCGTATTGAGAATTTAGCTTTAACTAAGTTTAATGACAAAAAACGATTTTCTTTGGTACAAAAACCTGCATAAAACGCGCATTTTTCAATGTGATCTATTCTATTGTAATAATTTCTAATTCAATTATAATAGCATTTCATTTATTTCAAAATAGCCTCAAAACGTGTTGTCCTTGAACATGCAAAGCGTTTAAAAACGATCTTAAAGTAACAAAAATTTTGATAACTTCAATGGTAACAAAATTATTTTCTGTTCTACAGAAACCTCCATAAAATACATAGTTTCTAATATGTACAATTCTTTTTTTATATTTTTTATGTCCGCTTGACATGTAGATTAACTTTTCTATAACATTTCAAACACCTGTGTGGAAATAGCCCGGGTTGGCCCTAGTACACCAAGGCCTATGGTCGGAGACTCGTCGGGCTATGTTTGCTTTTAAGAGCCTAGCCATGCGCTGGTTGGAGAATCGCTAGGCAAAATGTATGTCAAAACCCCAGCCGGGGGCTGACTGGGCCCTGATCGCGCAAATCTTATGATCAAATGCTCAGACGGTAGCTGGCCGGGCGCTAATTCACAATAATAAAATTGTTCATCTTTGTTTATAACTGAATTACTTTCTTTGATTTAATTGAAAAATAGATCTGTATGCAAATCTAGAATCGTGATAAACGTATAGTAAACATTTTCAAAAAAAGATTACAATAAAACTATAAATTAATGACGGCAAAACACATAAAGATATTAAATTTATAATTAATTGAACTTTTATAAACTATTAATAATAAATTCTAATTATTATAAAACCTAATATAAAATATAAATGCAAATGAAAAAAGCCTCGAAACAACGAGTTTTTTGGCGTGATTTTAAAATGACCTCTTGCAAATTTCAAAATTTCTGAAAAATATGTGACTTAAACTTTTTTTAAGAGAAGAATTATAAGTTCCATCTTTATAAAAAATTGCAAATGTTCAGAAAAAATTCAAATTTTACATCAATCTTAAACGTTGTAAAATAGTATAAAACACCTAAAAACCAAACCTTCCACGAAAGTTAAAAAAATTTTATTATTAAGAAATTGTCAACATTCACGATCGAATTTCTGAGTTCCGTCGTTAAAAATTTTTAATGTTAATAGAAAATTACATTTCCTGTCATTGTAGAAAGTTGTCAAGTAGTCTACAACCGTAAAAAACAAATTATCACACAAGGAAAACTAGTAATCGATTTGAATTTAACCCGGCTTTAAATTTAAAATAACAATTTCTAAAGCAATGATTGGAAATATGTAGCAAAAAATTAATCTCAAGTTGAAATATTACCTTTTTCAAAAAGTTCGCGATACTTTATTATTTTTGTTAATATAAAAATACTTCTAATTCAGAAGAAACAAAAATTCTGTAAAGAAAAGTCGAGTGCAAGAACTTTCAAGTTGAAAGTGATTGATTGTTACAGCGTTTGGCTGAAACATATTTTTTTGCTTTATCCCTAAAAGCTTAAGTTTCTTTATGTAATATTTGTGCGATTGTCAATTTCTTTAACCATTCTTTTATAACATATAATAAATTCTTAATTTAACATTTTTAATTGTTGCTATTGACTTCCTTTTCCTTAAATATCTTGGTTTAAAGAGAGGGGCACAAACTGTCTAATATATTAAGAAATTGAATAATAGTATTTTGAAACATTTTTAGGGTAATTGCTTTGATTGCTTTTTTAACACTTTTTTTACAAATCACGTAAAAATTTGTTCACCATCAAATAAATTCTGATGATCTTTTCAATCTAATTTATCAACCCGTGGCTTGAATCGCTTTGTTAAAAGTAATTTAAAAGTCTCCAATACTCTAGAGAAATGTCTATTATTTATCAAAAAGGATCGCTTGCTTTTTTGAAATACTTTTTCATGGAATTAAGGAGACTTCGTCTAGAGACTATGTTTCAAAAAAAAATTTTTTTTCTTATTATTCAAGAAAATTTCCTAAACTCTCTGCAGACTTTTCTCTCCATTCATAAGTCATAGAATAGTCACTGAAAATTTAAGATATTTCTTTTTTCCGTGCAATACATTCTCATAATGATGGTAATATAATAATTCATGATTTTTAGTGCGATCAAACATTTGAATTTTCGATGTATTTCACGAAAATTCATACAGTTTTTACAATAATCTTGCAGATCTTTCAAAAAGCAATGTTTTTATTCTCTTTACTTTTTTCATATCGTGCTGTGTTTGACTTTAAATTTTCATTTTTATTTTTTTCTGTACATTCTCATCCTAATGAGGTTTTAGTTTCATGTTTATTTCTTATGTCTGTTTGCATTTTCATCATTTTTAGGCAATTTCTTTACAATATTTAAAAATTCTATGTACGGCTATTTATAGGACTCGGAAACTACAACAATCTATCCTTATGATATTTTTTGATAAGAAGAAAATGATCCGTCATAGCATTTTCAAAATCCAAAAAAACACCTACAAAGATCTACAAATTTTTCATTAACTACTGTTTGATAGGATGCGTATTTTTTGGTTTTAGACGTAGACAACAACTTTAAAAATAAAATAATTAATGTTTTAGAAAAACGACACAAAAGGCGAATAAATTAGTGCATATAATGAATGGTAATAATATAAAATCATTGAAATTATGTACATTTTTCAAGGGGGCTAAGAATTAAATGTGATACAAAATAAGTGACAAATATTAAATTAATCATTAAAAATAAGATTTGAGCTTTATTTTGCAATATAAAGTGCAAAGCATGAGATAAGTTATGAGAATGTGCTAGTTAACGCCGAAGCAGTTTTAAAAAATGAGTATTCTATGTCATGAAATTACGGATGTCGATGAATTGACCTTCGTGACTGGCCTATTTTTTGAAGAAGGTTACAAACATATTTTTTTGGAGCACCCAGCATTGATGATTCATCAGTTATAGTAGACAATATACAAACTTGCCGCGTAAAAAACAGCGTCTCTGAAACCCAAAAGATTTTTAAAACATTGATTCTTATAGAATCTTAATACCACACATCGAGAATGTTGAGGCGCAGAAACAAAAAGACCACGACTACAGTGCACACTTCACAATCTGATGGAGCACAAGAATATTCATTACGAAGATTGTGAATCGAGTTGTTTCCTATTGCATTGAGACGTTCCTCCTTGAATTCAAAAAGATGAAGGTTTTCCATATCCTAGTCTTATCTTCGGCGTTCATTCTCAGTTGTATTGGTAAATATAATGATATATTACATCTTAAATTATAAGGAAATTTTTAAGCTTCACGCCACGCTGAAAAGTACAGTTAGAGGTGTCCCACTTGTTAACGTGAACATATGGTACATTCCCAGATGTGCGGAGATACCCTAGCCAGAATAAACACGAGAGAGGATGAGTTTCGCGACAGCGCAAAAGCGTTTTCGGCAGTGGTTCTCTGTCGCATACGCGGAATCCCTGCAGCTTCCACGCCGAAGCGAAACTGGCTACTTTCATTTAAGCCAGCTCATTCTGAAAAGGCACTCTTCTTATGTTTATACGCATTCCTATTTATTTATTTGTATTGATTAATTGGCAAAAAAATGACAGCCTAAAAGTTTTATTTGGAAACGAGGCGTATAATTTTTCCTTTTCTTCAACATTTCACCAATTTTGTTGACTTGTTTTCAAAATATATATTTTTAACTCAAAATATAGCAAATCTTTTTTTGCTTTATATTTAATTTTTATGTAACAAATTCAATTATTTCGGGTTGTAAATTTCAAAAATCTGTTTCAACGAATTCGTCTTTTATGGCTTGAAAACTGTATATTTTCGATGAAATTTTTTGCTTTATTCATTGAAACATGTTTCTTGATTTAAAATTATACCATGTTGTTATATACTAGTATTATTGTCTTGTATTCAACAAATTTTATTGAAAATTAAAATAATTTTTGGTCAAAATATCAACTATTATACTTCTTCTACAGAATTAATTTTTTTCCAATGATTCATCAGCTTGGTTAACAATTTAAATATTTTGTGGAAAAGTCATCTACCTAAATAACATATTAGTGTGGTGTATAAACTCTACAGCTTCATTTAAATATTCAAAATGTAGTTTTCAGTTTTCACCGTGTCTGTGAAAACATATTATTCATAACTAAGCAAATCTATCTGAATTTTCAAAAATTAAGAACATTGATATGTTTTTATACTTTCATATTCTTAAAAGGAAAGCATTCAATTTTCGTTTTCAATCTGTATTCTTAACAAAAAGTGTAATACACAAATGATATTTGAAACAAAAAATATTTTAAATAAACATAATTACGTCAAATATAATTGAATTGATAGACGTGTTTAATCAAAATAGACGGATCTCCGAACAGTACTATCTTTAAACAGAATATAAGAATTTGCAAGAAAATACTAAACTTTTAAACAAATTGCCAAACAGAAAACAAATTTCGGCTGAATTACAACTTTAAGGGATTAGTAAAAAATTAATATTTCTTTTTCTAGATATAGAAACACATAATTTCGTTAAGATTCTTCAGAAAATTAACAAAATATAAATATTTAAAATGTCGGAAAAGTATGACATTTTTATTTTTAAGGATATAAAAAAATTTATTAAAAATTCGAATAAGTGGAAATGACATTTAGAAATTTTAGAGGTTCAGCAGATAGATTTAAAAATTGTTAGAACTATGCATTAAAAAAAGGTAGAAAAAATTTTCAAATATGAAAAGAGTGCCCTGAACTCTTCTAGACATTTTCGAATTTCGTAGCGATCTTCCAAAATTTGTTAATACCGTTTTGAATTTTCTTCATAAATTAAATTTACAAAACAATAAGTCATCAAAAATATTTCTTGGTATGTTAAGATTTTTATTTTATTTTTTTAAAGCCGTTCTAACTTCTTAAAAAGCTTTTGACATTTTTTTCACCCCTTAAAAATTTATATATTTTTTTAAGTTTTGGGAATCTTATATGCCAATTATTTGTTAACCATTTCCAAAATCGCTAAAAATGTCCAATTTTTATTTAAAGTAAGATAATAGTTATTTCTTGTTAGAAAACATTCCTTTTTATAAAAACTGTTATGGTTAATAGTAAAAAACTATTAACTAAATAAAAACTTTGAATAATTCTCGAACTTGGCTTTTTCTGAAAATTTAACTTATTGTCTTCTTTTCAATTGAATTGGGTTAATATTTATTTTAATTTAGCAAAAATAATTGTTTAAACTAATTAATAATACTTGAACAATTTATTGTTATTTTCTCGTGAATTTTTCTTCAAATTAATAATAACATTTATTATTTGTGTCTAGCTAGGATCAATTATCCACTTACTATAAGTGATAAACCTTGACAGCCTTTTAAACCCCCTTTAAAGTTACCTAATTTGTGGAAGGCCCTGGAGAAAAAAGTCAAGTAATTAACCAAAATCGGCAGCTGCTAGGTTTCCTTTCGAACTTTTTATCTTTTCAGTTACAAATTTGATTATTTCTTTAAAAATTCAACTGTTTTGTTGAAGATTCGTCTCGCGGGTTTAAAAATACAACTATTTTTGTAGAAAATATATTTTTTGTTTATAACTTATATTTCAGTATTGAAAATTCATTAAAATACTTCTTTAAATTAAAATTCTTTTTTCTTGAAGAAAAATCCAACTGTTTTGTTAAAAGTTATTTTTCTTTGTTTGGGGGTTATATTATTTTATTTAAAAAATTTCGTTAAACTACTTTTTTAAGAAATCAACTTTTCGTTGAAGATTTATGTTTTCATTTGGAAATTCGTATCTGGTTGAAAGTTTACCTATTTTCTTGAAAATCGCTCTCTTCTTATTGTAAATTTACTGATAAATTAATTATTATTGAAAGGATTATTAATTATTTATTTATAATTACTGATAAATATTCGACTAGACCAACAGTAACATTTTTTATTAAAAAAAAATTGAAACGAAATTATTTAAGCAAATTCCTTTTGTTTAAATAATTGAAAATAAATTACCTAATGTTAGTAAATATTCCAATAGACTAATATTATTATCATTTATAAGGAAAAACGAAAGAAAAAAATTATTCAAACCAATTCCATTTGTTTGAACAATTAAAAATTAATGAGCTAATGTTATTGAATATTCCACTAGACTAACAGTAATAATTTTGAGGGGGAAAAAATAAATTTTCGAAAAGGAATATTTAAACAAATTCCATTTCCTTAATAAATTAAAAATTAATTAACTAATTATAATAAATATTCCATTAGACGACTATTAGTAATTTTTAATAGAACAATACAGGCTCCGAAACTTTCCCGTCATATTTTTTTAAACCCTAAAAAATTATTCCAAAAACTCAAAAAGTGATTTTTCCTCATGCATTTTACATGGGAAACTTCAATTCGAAACCGGCACCTGTTAAAATCGAAAAATAAAAAATTAGGAAATTTCTTTTTTCGGACTTGGAATGAAATTGGGGGGATCGTTGCCCTCCAGAGAATTAAAAGCCTTTTTGAGCCACCCTACTGTATCATATTCCATTATATTATATGATATTGTATCATACTTTGTAGTATTTTATCATACTGTATGATGTTTTACCATACTGCATCATATTATATCATATTTTATAATAATGTACTGTTATAATGTTTTTTAATATTATATTATTATATCATATTTTTCTGTTGAACAACACCTGTATATTCATCCATTCTATTTTTTATTTTGCTTTTCACGAGTTAAATAAAAATAACGCTTTCCATAAAAATGTGTTTTATATACAATTTATAGGTTTTTTGTAATGCTACATGTAAGGTGACTTTCCAAACATTTTCCCAACGTCTCGTAGGGAGATGGAGGCACCTTTGTGATTGGTCGAAGAAATATTATTGGTTGAATCCCTTTCCACTGTTTTGAACTTGAAATGAAATTTTTCATTATTTTTCATTATGATTATACTTGATTTAAATTTTCGATTTTTCAAGAAAATTCAAAAGTTTGTTTTGATAATCTTGTAGGGTATTTAAGAAGCTATATTTTTCTTCATTTTTATTTTTTAATATCCTGCACTATGTGGCATAACATTTTGATTTTCTTCTTCTTTTAAATTTTGTAAGTGCTAAGATATCTTGCAGTTTTTTCCCTTACCAAAAAAAGTCATTAAGAGAATTTTTTTGAGTATTGTGAATAACTATACGAAATATTTTTTAGTCTTAAGAAAAGGACCTTTGCTTTAAGATACTAAGTGATCAGCCATAAGTCCACGAAAGTGACTTAGCCTTAATGTAAAACTCGATTTTACAAGGTCAGTTACACCAGCCCCCGCCCACTCTTAATTTTTGGATTTTTCTATAGCTCACTGAATTGCGCCCCAAATGCGCTCAAATGCGGGTGGGCAGCGTAACCCTTCCCCCGCCCTATTTGAAAACTCTAAATTTCAATCACACGATTTTGAAGATCTTTAAATGCGCTCAAATGCGCTTATATGCGACATAAAATTTTTTCGAAAATCTTGAAAAATTTCTTACGATATGGAGGTAACAAAATTTTACAATCGTTGACCAACAAAATAAAAAGTTTTCAATCCGCATTGATCAAGTGACTTTCCTATGGGGTTTCAAATACGCTCATACGCGCCACTTTTAAAAACGGCAAGAAACCATAATCAACCCCCTCATTACCACTTATTACGATCCTCTATCCGATGATATTTCCATATGAATTAAATTGCGGTACTCGCACCCACCGTCCTGTACGTTCGCGAAACCCAGAGATACCAATTAAGAAATAAGAGTAAAACTAAATTGGTTCGCAAGCAATTCCGGCACAATGTACGCGGTAAAACGCTAATGGGCATAGTAATGGGAGGATTCTCAAAGAATGTAATAATTATTTAATTAATACTTGGCTAGCACAGTTCGACGATCAACATCAAAATCAGTAGGATCAAGTTTGATGAATTTTGTATATATCAGCAGTCTTTTTACAGAATCATCAGGAGCGCCAGGAAACAACTGGAACCTAACTTCTCCTGAATCTAATGAGTTGACTGATGCGGATATAGCAGCCCTATTCCATGATTGGAAATCTAATGAATATACATATGGCGATGAGTTTGGACAACATACCCCTATGCCTCCGTCTCCCGCACCACATACTAACCAGAATTATCAACATATACCAAACCAACACCGTGAGTTCAAAATTTATGCATTTTGTGACAAATTTCAACAGATTTTGACAGAAAATTCTTTTCTTTGTAAAAAAAATT
This sequence comes from Belonocnema kinseyi, assembly GCF_010883055.1. Classification (NCBI taxonomy): domain Eukaryota; kingdom Metazoa; phylum Arthropoda; class Insecta; order Hymenoptera; family Cynipidae; genus Belonocnema; species Belonocnema kinseyi. The sequence continues at coordinate 39,552,203 of NC_046657.1, forward strand.
CTTTTTTCAAGAAAAATCCAAGTATTTAATTTTCCGTAAAAAATGTAATTTTTTTTGGAGATACATCAGGTGAGTGATAAATTCATAAATTCATCTTAATTTATTATTTGATCGAAACTTTTATTTAAGTGAACCCGATTATACATCATAGCCAATACAACGTTCACCTCTGGATGCTTTCTTAGAGCTACCGTCAGCCACACCACAGGTTTTTAGTTGCTTGCTTCCTGATAGCCAATAAAGTTTCTTACAATGCAACAGGTCTTTGATAAAGCCGTCTTCTGAGTTGTTGCCAATAACCAACTGACTCCTAAATGTTCAAGATGTTTAGCTCATCTCGCGTGCACATTGCCTGTAGCCGAAATCACAATGAGATACATGGATTTATAATTCACATTCCTCCATGCAGTATTTGTTTTATGTCATAACTTGCTATACTTGTGGATCCTTTTTGTATAGGTTGACTGCATCCATTATTTTAAGACTCGTAAGTTTAGGGCAAGTTATTGATGTATAATGCCTGCTACATGATTATGTCTGTGCGCATGTTCTCTCTGTGCCATTACGCGACAGCCATCAATAATGTACTCAATATATTCGTTAGTATCGCTACATAATTGGCACCGGTTAACTGCGTCTTGATTTAACACATGTTTGCGATAATTCTTGGTGCTGAAAACCTTGTCCTCTATCGCAATGACGAATCCTTCTGTCTCTAGATACAGATCACCCTTTCTTAGCCAAATATTGGATGCCTCACTGTCCACTTCATTTTGATCTAACGTTTTGGGGTGCTCGATATGGATGGCTTTCTGCCTACATTTCATTTCTGATTACTCTGTGCTTTCTGCCCTGATATTCAAGGCCCCATCTGAGAAAAACTGGCATATGTGTCGCTTGTCCTGATTTTGTTTGCCGAATTGAAAAAAACTCTTCATAATCAATCTTAATCTTATATTGAAGGCAGTCTTAAGGCTTGTCTTAACTATCGTATGCTGAATACCCTTAGATTCAAAAATACCCAGATATTTATATGATCCTCCTGCAGCCATTGCCTCGATGTCATTTTCAAACTCATTCCTTAACTCTGCGGTCCCTAATTCCCCTCTGATTAAATGCACTGTTCTACATTTATCTTGTCCGAACTCCACGTGGATGTCATTGGAAAACTGCTTTGTGACATCGATCACTTGCTGAGGTATCTGGGTTAAACTAGCGTACAGCTTCAATTCATGTATGTAGAGAAGATGAGTAACTTGTTGACCATTCTTATTATCATGAATTCTGAACCCATGAGACATACTGTTTAGTGTTTTGCTCAATGGTTTCAACGCTAAACAGAAATATAGGGCGCTGAAGAAGTCTTCTTGAAATATACTCGTCGCAAAGCATATTGATCCATTCACCCTTAGTTGTTCATGATCAAAATACTTGATTCTTGTACCTCAGATTCTCATCGCACGGGTAAGAAATTTAAGTCATGCGGTACGGAAGGAAACGCTTGCTTGTTGCAGTCAATGTCTGCCATGTGTAAGCTTATTTGATGCTTACGAGCTTGAGTCAAGGCACAGTGTTTATAGTGATTGGATCTTTACAGTCTTCCAAGTTTTAACAACATCCTTTTTGTTCTTCTGTAAGAATGTCATTCTCGTCGCAATGAGAATATATATTATCTGCAATGATAGCTGTAAGACATTTATAAATTTTTTTAAGACAGGCTATCTGCCGAAAACTTCGGTATCTTGCTGGTTATTAGGCTTTACTCTCGGTTCGCGATAGAACCTTCTTTCATCTAGCTGATAGTCTCAAATTTGTTGCCTCCGTGGATTATTTTAGTAACATGGTTTATCAACTTTCTGGTTCTATATCCTTTTTTATTTTGAGTCAATCGACTCAATTTGCACCTTACTTTGCTGAATCCATATCCAGCCTGATCTTCCATGGTGGATCACGATCCCTTGCTGGGAGAAAAAATGAAATTCACAGGCCTTTAGTAAATCGGGTTTACTGCTCCACTTAATGCCATGTCGGTCGACTGATCAGACCTATAGGAGGGTTCCTTCTTTTAAAGTGGCCTACCCCAAAAGTCCATAATGTGGATACACCTATCCACGAGTCTTTCCACTGTTTTTAGCAAAAAAGATGTGAGGCTTTCAATATTTCATTAGAGTGCGTACCTCCACTAATGGGTGCCTGCTAAATAAAAAGTAAGCCGATCCCATGACGAGGCTTCCTATTCCTTTAAGATCCGTGACTATCACCATCAGGTATGCTGAAAATAGCTCAAGTAGCGGGATAGCGTTGACTTTCTTCGCCAATATCCAAGCTAGACACGAAGCAGTCATTAATGTGTGCTTTCAAACTTCCTGTGCCCAGCCAGGCCCCTCCATTGGCCAGGAGCAAGAATTCTTACCTGAGAGTCCGGAATTTCAACGAATAGAAGATGCGTTATACCTCTTCTAATGTCATTTTTCTGGCGCCTATTTTGACTGGTGATTCGCCAGGATGCTCTCTAAGTGAGGGGTAGAATCCCTCCAACCGCCGGGAACTATAGGCGAGTCTTTTAGTTTACACGGCAACCATTCCGTTGCTCGCACCATCTTTCGGAACAACTTAACTCGAAGCACCTCAAGAGCTGCAACTTTCTAAGGCCTTAACTCGACCACAGTCTTATTCAACCAAGCTTTAGTCGCTCGGTCTGCTGCAAAAAACACCAAGACCCGTTTGCTACAGAAGGAGATATGGATTTTTGGCCATTGATCTGAGTGTACTCATTCGAGCGTCGTTTAGGTAGTCTCCCTGAAGAGTTTAAAAAGCTCAATATTGAACAGCGGTTCCGGGTAGTTCGTATTAATCACCAATATTGCCAGCTGGATCCACCTTCCAAGTGGCTATTAACCCCTCCCCTCTCCTAGGATGGTGCCCTCTGATCTACTTTCTCCTGTCCCTTCAGTATTTTTTAAGGAACTGTTGATGCGTTTTTTCTTTTTGGAGTACTCATTTGGTTTTGTATTTGCGTGATCTATTTTCTTCCCATGATCAAAAATATTGTTGAGAATGAACACTTAACAATTACGTGATATTTCCGGGGTCAATGTTTTTGGGGTCGCTTAAACCAACTATGAAGATGGATTTAAAAAATGTAGAATGGCGGATCCAATACGGCGGACATGAGAGAGTAAAATTGTTTAGGTCTGGATAAAATTAGTGGTAGTTGGGTTTCTGAAATCGTTGATTTTAAATCTGATGTTAAATTTGTCAAATTCAAAATGGCGAATCCAATATGGCGGATATGAATCATTAGAAATGTTCGGACCTTCATAAAATTGGTGATACTTAGAATTTGGGGTCGTTAAATGAAAATTTGGGGTTGGATTATCAAAGAGGAAAATGGCTGATCCAATTTTGTCCAGTTCGGAACAAACTTTTTATATTTTGTTTAAAAAATTTTAAAAGTTGCTTAGATAATAATGCAGTGTCTTGAAAATGTAACGATTTTCTTTTCTTGACTTTTTCCAAACTCACAGTTTGTTTAGCTACAAATGCTCATTTGCGTTTGGCTTTTTGGATTTTGAAAACGCTATAACTTTTATCTTTTTCATTTAATCACAAAAAGTAACAGAAATAAATTATTTTTATTTTTTTTTTACTATAAATAGCTGTACGAAAAGAATTTCAAATATTAAAAAAACGTGGTCTCAAAAATTTTCAAAATGCTCTAACTTTTTGAAATTTCGTCAAATAAAGCAACAACGTCAACAACGACAACGACAACGAAAGTGAAAGGGTTAAATAAGAAAACAAATTTTTAGGAAAAGTTCAAACACATTAATCTTTTTGAAATTGAAAAATAGTTTAATTATAAAAAAAAGTCAAAATGGAATTTAAAAAAACATTCAAATTAAACAAATTGTCTTGAAATTTTCAGAATTCACTTATAATGGAATTTTTTAAAATGTAAATCGTTTAATTTTTCCCATGAATCATGAAAGAATTTTTTATTCCCTTCAAATCTGTAAAATTTTGTGAAAAAATCATCTTTCATTCGAAATATTAGGAAATCTACATTTTGTTTCAAATTTTTTTAATCTCATCAAGATTCTTCTAAAGAGAATCTTTGGCTTCCTTTTAAGACTTTTTCTAATTATTATCAGTATTCACCTCTTTGGTGAGAAGTGCAAATATTTTATGGATTCATCTGGTTGAAAATTAATTTTTACATTCTGTATATCTACATGTATGTATTATTACCTGAATGTTGTAGCCACGCCACCTTTTAAAGGATTTGTTTAATCGAGTTCACATTTCATACACTTCTGAAGATCCCCAAAGTGAAGGTTAAGTTCGTTAATCAGACATTTCCAACCAAAATTCAAAGAATTGAGAGCATTTTCAATATTATTTCTTGTTTGAAAATCCGTTTTTCAAACTGTAATCTGATTGCCTCTTTAGTTGAAAATTAATCTTTTTAAGTTGAATATGCGAATAAAATTTATGGTGTGGAAGCCCTTTTTCAAATTTAAAATTCAACTGATTTCTAATATATTCGACTTTCGACCTTTTTTTTTGTTTTAAAGAAATTTTTCTATATCAAACTTTAGCGATGTGCAGTCAGTTTTCAAGAATATACAATTTAGCTTTTCACTGTTGAATGCACTTCGGTTACAAGGTTTTTTGTAAACATCATTGAAGTGGTTAGTTTTTAATACGAAAAATATGGTGATAGCCGTGCCGGTGACAGCGTGCTTCATGCGAGTGGATGTTTCAGTGACATATGGGTACCTTTCAATGATAGTGCTTTTCCTCTATCAGTGACCATACTAAAGAAAGGTTGTTATTACTTTATATAAGCGTATGGCTATGCTAGTGATTTTATCTCAAATTCTTGGACTGATTTACATTATTGCTTATCATGAATCGATATAAAAAACTTTTTCCCTTAAGACACCACTCACCGCAACAAAAATTTTCTGGCCAGGCCGTATCAAGGTTAATGGTAGGAATATGAAGAAGCATAGCGCCAACAGTTGGTCGCAGCTTGAACTATAGTATTAAAATTAGCGTCAACATCACCACCTATCTCAGCCAAAACATTTACAGGAAGATCATTTAGCTCTTATTTCGGCAACAATACGGAAAGCACTATTTTTGTTTTGAACAAATTTCGTGGACCATGTAAATAATCTTTCGCCCGAGAATGCACAAAGCATACCAGATAACTGATGGTATGGATTTCTCAATAGATTATTTTCGTCAATAGTGGATTTGAGACAGCTTCTAACAACAACAAATCCTGCATTTTGTCTTTCGAAAATTCTTGATGCTTTACGTGATGCGACAATTGATGCCCGGGAACGAACCACCTTCTTTTGTTCAACCTAATAGTCGTGGGATTCGTGTTTTCGAATCAAATATATGGTTTGGCAATGTTGGACACTTTGAATTTTCAAACCTTCAAATTCGGTCACGTGCGCCAAAACCCAAGACCTGCCTCTGACTGACATTTTGACTTGTCCAAGTGACAAGGTTCCATCTCGGTAGAACCAAATAAAAAGGTTCCCTACTTCATAGGGCGTTGGTCTTCTCAATACTATTATACCCTTTCAGGAAAACTTTAGTTGAGGTAAATTGGACCAATAGATCTTGAGTTAGGCTTGACAACAGTTTGCAAAAAGTGGTTTCGAGAAAAACGCGTTAAAAATTCTAAGTCTTAAAAGCCCGTTTCAAGAATATTATGACCTACGCAAACAATTTGTTTAAACAAATTTTCGATGCAATCGATATTATGACAAAATACATATGGTTGTCACAGAGTTTTCGGGCTCTGAATAAGAATCTGATATTATTTTTGCATATTTCATTTTTTTAAATAATTGATTAACAAATAAGTGAAAAAGTGGTACAAAAGTGTATATTTTTGTAAGATGCATATGATGTTCATGGTTTTCTCTGCCGCAGAACAAGAATCCAAAATTGTTTCTGCAAAATTAATTTGTTTAAACAATTTATCTTAACAAATAAGTGGAAAGTTTAATATTTTTATGAGTCATATATCATTTTCATAGTATTTTCTGTAAAAAATTTTACTCAGATCAGGATCACACAACTAACTCGCTCAAGGCGTTGAACACTAACAAAAAGTTGACAATGGCATAACTGGAGTTGGTGTTAATGTCCACATCGTCGTAATCAACGTTTTTCATTTTCTTTGCGGGTGAACTTGCGAAGTCCGCTTCTACCTCAGCGGTAAATTGATTTCCCACGAAAGACCTCTTCCGACTCCGAGTAGGTCGAATACCAGTTTTCGGCAGTTTTAAACCAGTAAAAAAAAGTTTAAACAGAAACAAAACTCCCGTGCGAATTCAGCGTAAATACTTCTATAGGGTTATGAATTTTTAAAATATTATCGATTGATTTTGCATGTGCTGCCATCTAAAGCGCGTTCTCTAACGTAAATAATACTGAGCCTACTTCAATTCAATTCATATAGAGTCATCTGTGATCATCTGTGGCAGCGCGGTAGGAAGGTACCTGAGCGTCTCTCTGTGCGCCCGAGTTCGGTGCGTTCAGGAGGCTTTAATACGAAAAATGTGCTTCGGATAAAAAAATCCATTTGCACACATATCCTAGACATTCATACTTTTCATTTAATCAGGAAAAAAATCTATTATTTTGAAGAAAAGACCAGAACCTCTCCTTAAATTTTTCAATAAATAAATAAATTCATCTAGAGTTTCACTTACTGATGTTAAATCTGCCCCCCCCCGTTTTTGCCATACGTTGACATTGTGAGATCCACCGAACCCCAAAACACATGTTTTTACGAATGTTCTGTTTGTATGTATATCTGTATTTCCTAGTTAAAATGAAATGTCAAAGAATCGACAATTGTAATTTGGTAACTGTGAATTGTCGATTTTTTTCTTCATCTCGAGAATCGAATTTAACTCAATTAAATTGAGTTGGATTAAAATGGATTGTATTGAAACAGAGTGAATTGAAATAGATTTAACTGGAATGAATTGAATTGGATTGGAATTGATGGAATTGGAACAAATTGAATTGTAATGGATTAGAATCCATTAGGTTGAATTAGAGTAAATTCAAATGGATTGAATTGAAATACATTGAGTTGGCTTGAATAGGATTGAAATTAATTAGAGCGGATATGAGTGCAGTGGATTAAAATGAATTCAAGTGGATGGAATTGGTGGTTATTGGAATTAATTGGAATAATTTAAATTGAATTGGAATGAATTAAAGTAGATTAAAATGAATTGAAATACTTGTATTGTAATGAATTAGAGTGGGATAAGATGGGTTGGAATGAATTGGATTTGAATGAATTAATTTGGAATCGATTAGATTGAGTTGTATTGGATATGATTGGAATGGCGTGGAGTGACGTTGATTTTATTGGAATTGGATTGCACTGAAATAAATTGAATTGGATTGGAGTGGATTTGAATTAATTGGATTGGATTGTAAGGGATTCGAGTATATTGGAATAGAGTTTTAAAAAGTTTATTGTACAAGAATGAATTGGATTGGATTGTATTTAATTGGAAGTAATTGGTTTGAATTGGATTGTAAATGAATTAGATTGGAATGAAAACGATTGAATTCTAGTGAAGTAGATTGGCTCTGAATATATTGGAATGTATTGGAGTTAAAGTGGATTGCTCCATATTGAAAGGAATTTGAATGGATTAGATTAGAGTGGTTTAAGAAGAATTTATGTGGACTGGAGTGGATAGTATTGGAATTGGAATAAATACAAATAGATTTAATTGATTGGCTTAAAATAGATTGGAATGATTTGTATTGAACAGAATTGGATTGGTTTAGATAAGATCCCAATGGATTGGATTAGAATTAATCAGATTGGAGTGGACTAGGTTTGACTAGAGTGGATTGAATCAAATTGGGTTGGATCGAATTATATTGAATTGCAGTGGATTGGAATGAATTAGGTTAGATTAATGTGAGTTAATTTGGAATGGTTTAGATTGGTTTACATTTGGATGAATTGGATTTAATTGGATTAGAATAAATTGTATTGAACCGAATTGGATTGGACTAGAGTGGATTTGAAATAGAAGTGATATGCTATGAATCCTTTGAAATATCTTAAGGCCCTAAAATCGCAATGGGTAATTCTTAACTTGCGCATACTGTGCTGTACGATCAGAACGATTTAAGTAATTTCACGAATAACGCATTCAATGTTGGCCTCTGCAGCTCATCAGTTATTTGCGGTTTGTCGACGTGGATGAAAGACTTAAATTGGCCCCATAAAAAAATCCTAGCGCGTTAAGTCGCAAAAGCAATGTGGCCAATCGACATTACCCTTTTTCGATATGATTCGTTTATCGAACGTCATCAACAAATCGACGGTTTTAACGGGGGTATGACTTGTTGGTAGAAATTAGTCGAAAATTGATTTTAAAGATTCAATTGCATACCGTACATTACCAAAATAAACGAACAATGAATGCTGTCGACGAATTGTGGTATGCTTTATTTCGATTTAAAAAAAAAAAACGTTAAAAACTCCCTTCACTAATAAAAAGGATAAGAGTAGAATGAAGACGCTTGCCATGCAATTCCTGTACAACGTATGCGCTAAAACGCTAATGTATAAAGTATTGAGGATGTTTTCCTCATGATAGTGAGAGGGACGCTTTAACCCCTTCTTCCCCACTACTAACTTCTAAATTTGACGATTTCATCAAATATACAATTAACTGTACAATGTCCAATTATTTCGTAAATAAACAATGATATGTTTTTCCACCTTACGGGCTATCACTGACACCTTTTACCTATTCAATATTTATTTCGCGCTATTCATTTCAACAATTCCCTCGATCAAGATCTATATCCTTTGGATCACATATAATGAGTTTTGTATATATCACTAGTCTTTTTACAGAAGCATCAAGCTCGCACGAAAACTACTGGACCCCACCTTCATATGGAAATAATGCGAGTTTTAATGCTTATCAATTACCAAGTCTACCAAATGATATGGCTTCTCTACATCATTCATATGGCAGTAATTCCGGACACCATACGTCTGTGCCTTTCAGTCCTGCAGCACATACAAGCCAGTTTAATCAAAATGCACCAATACCATACTGTGAGTTGAAGATTTATGTATTTTGTTAAAAAGTGGAACATATTTTGGCATGGAAATCTATTCTATGATTTAAAATTAATTTTTAACTAAAAATAGAATTATTTTATCTTTCGCTTAAAATTGATCATTTTAATAGAGAATTAAACTACTTGGATGTTTTTGTAAGAAAACTTATATTCCTTATGGAAAAAGAATTTTTTTGGTTCGAACTTTTAATAGTTGGGTAAAATATTTAAATATTTTGTTGCCAATTCGGGATCTTTGTTTGATGATGCATTTTGTTGAAAATTCGACATCCTGGATTAATAATTTAATTCTATGATAGAAGAGATGTGAGGAATCGAAGTTTGGCAATAATTAATTTTATTTAATAATAAAATTCATTTATGCATGTCTCTAAAGATTATTTATATAAAATAACATTTTGATATAATATTATTCAATAATACTGGGAAATAATTATATTTTTAGTCTTTTGCTCCTACAATAATATTTTCGGCGAAATTGAAAATAATCTAGGTTCTACTTTCAAAAAATAATTCAAAGTTTTCAATATATGCGATAAGATTTTTAAAAGCTGGCGGATTGTGTGGACATTTTCTTTTAAATATTTTTTGTAACAAAAAACACGTGTGGCTATTTTTGGTAAAAAAAATCTCTTCATTTTCTAATTAAAAAGAAAATGTCAATTTTTTTTATTCCTCAGGTGTACCATTTCATCAATATTTTTTTATTTATAAAAAAAAATTCTATCTATGAATCAGTTTTTAAGAATTACTTCGTTCTGAAAATAGTAGTGGACAAAAGTTATTTTTCATCAGCGGTAAACCTAAATTTAGTTATTTCGTTAAAAATGCTAGCTAATTGCTAATGCTAGCTAATTCTTTTCTTACAATTACTTCAAAATTGGTGCTAGTTGGTAGTTATGTAAATCAGTTTTGTAAAAAAAATTCAGCTTGAATATTTTTTTAAAAATAGGCTCAATTGCTTGTTACGGAATCAACTCAAAATTTCTTTTAGATAACTATTTGCTAAGAAATTTTACAAAAATGTCTTATGCTTTAAACCAAAATTTTATTTTTATAATTACATAAAGGTTGTGGCGTTGTCCAGCAATGAAGCACAATGCTTTTACTAAATCAACCAATAAAGTCCTTCCACGGAATCCCTTATGAAAAATTGGCCAATGATGCTTTCATTGTGACTCTTTGCTACGACACTTCAAAAATGTCAATAATTGATCATTATTTAATTATTTTCAATAAACTACAAACTATCCCGCCGAAAAGTTATTGAAAGAATATTCTTTGTTAATTGCACATAAAAATGGAGCATATTGTTTAATTTATTAAAATGTAACATTACATTTGAAAAACGTGTTTAACTAAATGCCAAAAAATTAAGAAAGGGTGAAATCTTTTTTCCTCTATAAAAATATCACTATTTTTGTATAAAAAAGATCGAATTTTTTTTTGCTTCACTGAACACCACACTATGGACAGTTTTGTTAATATTTATTTTTAAATCGTATAACTTTAGATTATAAAGACCTAGAGAGTACACTTTTTATTAGTATATATAAATACGAAAATATGTATTTTCTCATTTTATAACTTCTAAAAAGCTGCACAAAAAGTCGAATTTCCTGTGGTCGCGATCTAAAATCCCAAGAAAAGAAATTAAATATAAAAAATGGCGAATCTGGTATAAAGAACCATTATTACTTAATTTGAAACTAATCTACGCAAAAATGTTAATCGGGGGTTTTGGGGTCGGAGATTTTAAATCACAAGTTAAAATTTTAAAGTTCAAAATAACGAATCTCATATTATGGATTATAGTTGTAAGAATAAAACCATATTAAGGAAGGCTTGTTGTACTGGGGTCGTCGAATTTAAAATAATTAAACACGAACAACACAAATATATTAATTTTTAGTAAATTCCTTTCTTTTAAATATGATCTGTTATATGATATTCCTTATTTTCAAATTTTAAATTCTATATTGAATTTAAAATCAGGACCCAAGAAACCTTTCCCTACTCCTAATAATGAAATAAAAAAAACTCTAGGTTGCTCTTTCGTACCCAAAATCCTAGAGAAACGATGTCTTATGTAATGGTACCATTCACATTACCGAGACACATGTTTGTTACGGGGAAGTCGTACTCTGAAATTACCGTTAGATTCGCCCTTTTTTCTGTATTTACGTTTTGATTATACACTTTTAAAATATGTTATCTTCTGTGTTTTGTTCCAGACGGGGAACATTCTTCTGTTATGCATTCCACTCCTGGCATGCAGCCTTATCCCGCCATGTATCATTCCCCCAATGTGCCTTTTACTCCTGCCATGTCTTCTGATCATGCCACGTCTTCTGTCCATGCCACGTCTTCTACTTATGCGACGTCCTCTGTTCCTGCCGAGCAAACTCTTCATGCTTCGCCCACCCGTTCTTCTAGCCAACCCCCCTATTCTACACTGTTTGAAATGTCAATTGACGAACTTAGATATGAACGATTTTACCCTAAAAATAATCAGGGCCGGGCACTTGCAATTCAATTATGCGAGTTTTTCCCCGGATCAGGAATTCATTTGAAAAATTACAATAATATTCTCGAACCCGAGCTAACAGGAGTATACTTTTTAATGGCAACAATGGATGGTGACGCCTTGGCATTAGTGCAAAGGCTTGCTGATAGAAACACGATTTTACGTGCATTTTATCTTTCTCATAGTTTACTCGAAATACGAGCAAAAATAAACGTGTTCTCCCGCGAAAAGGGCCATATAGGGGAACAAGATGAAAAGGACACTCCATTAGCAAGGAATAATCCAATCAGTGCAAATTTCATAAGGGAAACTGTGGATGTTCCTATTAATCTAGCTTATTATATCGATTTCACTTCTCCCAGCCTGCCCCCCTTTAATTCAATATTTAATGTGAGAGTTCGTAACATACATAATTATCGACTCTATCCCATTTCAGGTTCGGGACGAGAACTCTCAATTGAATTATACACTTTTCGTCCCAAATCAGGAGCTTATTTGAAAAATGATAATAAATCAAAATACCCTATGCCACCCTTAACAAAATATGTATTATCAGAAGCCGATGGTGACATCTTTGCATTCTTAAAAAGAGGAGAAAAAAAAAAATTAGTTTTTTGTAGCCTACATCGAGCTAAACCTGACCGTCATGGCAATGATCAAGTAAAACTAAACAAAGGCACGCACAAAGCTAGCACATTGGATGTGAATGAAGCCAAAGCACTTTCATTAGGAAAAGATATAACATATATAGAATCTTTCGTAATGAAGAGTGTCAATACGGGAAAGAATCCGAAAAATAATGTAGATAGATCAGTTCGACCCAGAACGTCATGAATTTTCAAGTGATGACCGATTGCAGACTGATATTTCAAAAACACGCTTTCTGAAAAAATAGTCTAGATTTAACTGTTTTTCTGAATATTCATATTTGCGTGTTCAACATCCTACTTTTGGTAAATTTTTTTTTTTTAATCAGTTTTTTTTTCGTAGAAAATTTAGCTTCTTTCTTCGTAGTTAATTTTTCTTATTACAAATTTATATCTTTTGTTAAAAATTTAATATAATAATAGTTTTTTGAATATATATTAATCCTGAAATAAAATATATTATGTTATATCCTGTACATATCCTATATATTCTGTGCATAAACTGCCAAATATTTGCTTTATTTCCGACTTGGGCCAGATCAGGCACAGAGTTATGTGGAAGTTAAACCTGGTCCCCTATAGACCCTGACTTAACAGCCAATCTAGACAGCAGATGGCGTCCCAATATTTTCGTGGCCTAAAATTGGTTGAATAAAAACGGCCCAAGTTTCATTGTAAAGTTTTATACGTCAAAAACATTGTTATTAATAATTAAAAATGTGACCAAATAAGTAGAGAAATTGACTAAAGTGAGCACAATATAAGTAAATTTATCAAGAATGTTAGGATGAAACCTAATTTCAAAATGAGGTTATTTTTATAATAAAAGAGGTGGAAGTAATATTTAGTATCTTAAATGTGAAAATAAATTATATCAACAATGATGTCATAAAAATATTTATTTTCACGTATTTTTAGGTGATTTGATATAATCGGTATGTGAATACAATCTTTTTATTGTAGTATAGTCGCTTTTGTAAACGTAACTTAAAGAGTTTGCTCCAAAAAAAGTTTTCTAACAAATATTTTGTTTTTAGTGTTACATACTCCCATGTCTTCGTATCGCGCTCTATTAAATCATCTGATTTTTGTATTATTAAATTTCATTTCAGGAGATGATGTATACAATTTCAATATTATTTTATTTAAGAATGCCTTTCTGTTTGTAATTGTATAATAAAAATGGTAAATTAAATCCAGAAATTATATATCAAATAATTTTGTTTCCTTTTAAATCGATCGATATTTTACATCCTTTTTGTTCTCGATTTGTATTTTTTTCTCCAATACCTACGTGAAAAAGACAACTTTTTCAGTGTGAAAATAATGGACAATATGAACGATTTCTTAATCATTTACGTGAGCGTTGAAAAATTGCACGTTTTTCTAGTAGTGAGCAAAAGTCTTTCAACAAGCAGGAAAAAGTACGCCGAAATGTAGGAGAAAGTGACGATCTGTCGTAAATATGTGATTGAATATGCCTTTGCGTGGCGCCATCTACAACTCAGATGGATGCTTTGCAACAGAGTTAATGTATATCCGTGACTCGTCTTCGTGTTGCTATATCATGCTGTACCCCACTATTCTCATACGGAAAGTATTTTCAGGGTTTACTGACATAATTAAAGGTTTTTAAAAGTTATATTTTTATCGTTAGAATATTATTTAAACAAATAGTATTACTTGCTGATGTTTTTCAAATTGGTGTAAGAATATTTTCAAGGTCGCTGATTACTAACCCGATTTTAAAAATTCTGAAAACAAAATGGCAGACCCAATATAATGGACGTGTATATTAAATAAATTTGTATGAAAAGTGGTATTAGGAGATTTTCAAGATCGCTGATTACGAACCTGATGTCAAAAACTCTAAAAACAGGATGGCGCATCCAATATTGCAAACAAGTATGCCGAAACACTATTTGAAATAATCATATTATTGAATCTGCCATTTTTGTTTGTTTTGACTTTTTGACATCATCATGGAGAAAAGACATAAGGAGACCAAACTAGTGGAACTGAAAATGAACACTTCTCTGTTGCTAGAAGTAGGCACACACACACATGTGCAAAATCACACTGACGTATAGTTCACAACTTCCCGAGTGTGGCGTGCCAACCGCTCGTAAAAAAATATGGCCGCCGATATAAAATATGGTCGCATGCATGCGGCCATATTTTTTTTAAGTGCGGTTGGCACGCCACGCTTGGAAAGTTTTGAACTATACGTAAATGTGATTTTACACATTTGTGTGGGTGTGTGTACTTCTGGCAACAGAAAAGTGACTGTTTTTTGGAAAGTTGGTTTTTATAAACCAATTGAGCAAAATGTTTTCACGCGCATTATAATAATTAATGACTTTATGGGTAGCAAAATACATGTAATAAGCTTACTGCCACTTGGCAAACTCTCCCCTGACAATCTTGGTCCAGTCTCCCCAATATTAGTTCATTCGTTCAATGTCATAAAAATTTTAGTAATAACTGTTTCATTATTCGGATTAAACAAAATCATTACACTACTTTGTAAGAAATAACGTGATATATGATTCCTGTAAGAATTTTGATTATAGGAGTAGATAAATTCTTACAAAGTTGGAAAAAAATTACATTACTGAACGCAAATTCCTGCCAATTGTCGAATCTCGGTCTTAGTTAAGTCTCCCACTTTCCCCTGGACTTTTCACATTAAACTTTATGAAAACCTTAAATATATTCTTAAAAATTAAACTTTTAATTATTATATTATATTTTAAATTACATTTAAACTAATTAAATTTTGTATTAAAAATTTAACCAATAAATAACCAACCAATAAATAATTGAAAACTTTTCCTGTGAGGTATAGGTGTTGTGAAAAAAGGGGTTTATGGTGGTCGATGGAGGGTAAAGGTGTTCTAACTGTTTTACAGGAATATAGTCTTTTGACTAAAAAGTTTAAGAATTGTAAAGTATTTTTTTTTTATTCCTAACCGAAAATTCTTATATAAAATTAATCTTTATGATTAAAAATTCGTTTCCTTATTTTTACAATGGATCTCTTGGCAAAATCTACATTCGTTGAAATATCAAATATTGCACTTTCTTTCGAAAATTCATATTTGCAGGTTAACAATTCAACTACTTTGATACAAGCCGGGATGTAGAAGGTTGTCCCGACTTGATCTAAAGTAGTTGAGAATTTTGGAGAGGAGATCGTGGGTGGCCAGGTGAGTGGCAGACTGCTCGCGAGCGTGGGGGAGCTCGGTCGGTGGGTCGTGTGGAGCCGTCTGTACCTCTCCTGAGGCAGGGCTTCTCACCACGACCGCGCTGGAGGCCTCCCGGAACGTGCAGGACGTGGGGACCCTGACGGGTTCTCCTTTTTTTTAGGGAGAGGTTCCCGTCGTCAAAGAAAAAGTAGACCTACGCTGTAGGCCGTGTCTAGACCAGTGATCCCAGATCTGAAACGAGATGCGGTCCAATACTATGACAGGGCTATGTCCGTGTGAATATAGTAGGAGACGCTGTAAATGACTAAGTTGCGCG
>NC_046657.1:39568169-39574223 GCF_010883055.1 Belonocnema kinseyi
TTGTATTGGACAGGATTGGATTTGTTTAGATAAAATCGCAATGGATTGGATTAGAATTAATTAGATTGGAGTGAATTAGATTGGAATAGAAAGGATATTACACAAATCCTTTGAAATAACTGAAGACCCTAAAAGCACAATGTGTAATTCTTGACTTGTGCCCACTGTGCTGTACGATCGCGAAACATGGAGACAAACTTTGTTTTTTAACATTGTTTTTTTTTTTTTTGATAAAGCACACAAAAATTCGTTGGGAGCAATTGTTGTTTGCTTATTTTGATAGCGTAGGTAATGCAATTTAAAATTTAAAAGTAATTTTTGACAAATGTTCAACATGAATACATTTCAGAAATCTTATTCGGTCGGCCGAATATTTTGTAACTTTTTTCAAAACGAATGGACAAATTTCACGAGTAGCGCATTCAATGTTGGTCTCTACAGCTCATCAGTTATTTGCGGTTTGTCGACGTAGACGAAAGACTTAAATTGGTCCCATGAAAAAGTCCAAGGACGTCAAGTCGCAAAAGCAACGTGGCTAATCGACATTATCCTTTTTCGATATGATTCGTCTATCGAACATCATCAGTAAATCTACGGTTTTAATGGCCGTATGACTTGTTGCGGTAGAAATTTGTCGACAATTGTTTTTAAAGGTCGCGATACTGCGAATTTTAGTACTGCGAACTTCCGCTATTGAGGATGTTGTCCTCCCGGTAGTGAGAGCGACGCTTTAACCCCTTCTCCCCCACTACTAACTTCTACATTTGACAATTACATCAAATGTACAATTCACTGTACATTCTACAATTATTTGGCGCATAAAAAATGATATGTTTTTTTCACCTTACGGGCTATCACTGACACCTTTTGCCTATTCAATATTTCTTTCCCGCTATTCAGTTCAACAATTCCCTCGATCAAAATCTGGATCCTTTGGATCACATATAATGAGTTTTGTATATATCAGTAGTCTTTTTACAGAATCATCAAGCTCGCATGAAAACTACTGGACCCCACCTTCATATGGAAATAATGCGAGTTTTAATGCTTATCAATTAGCAAGTCTATCAAATGATATGGCTTCTCTACATCATTCATATGGCAGTAATTCCGGACACCATACGTCTGTGCCTTTGAGTCCTGCAGCACATACAAGCCAGTTTAATCAAAATGAACCAATACCATACTGTGAGTTGAAGATTTATGTATTTTGTTGAAAAGTGGAACATATTTTGGCAGAGAAATTTACTCTATGATTCAAAATTAATTTATAACTAAAAATACAATTATTTCATTTTCCGTTTAAAATTGAGCATTTTAATAAAGAATTAAACTCTTTGGATGTTGTAAAGAAACTTATTTTCCTTATAGAAAAAAAAACTTTTTGGTTCGTACTTCTAATAGTTGGGTAAAATATTTAAATATTTTGTTTCCAATTCGGTATCTTTGTTGTCGAAAAATTGAGTTATATTTTATAATCGGAAAAAAATGGTTTCGCGTTTCAAATTCACTTATTTATTTAAAAATTAAGTTTTTACTTGAAAATTAACTTGTCGTTTGCAAATCGTCTTTTTTGGGTTAAATAATTCTCTTTTTACTTGAAAATTTAACAATTGGGTACCAATGTTCTCCTTTCTTAACTGCGAAACCTCTTTTTATACAAATTTTTTATTTTTGTTCTGGAGTTATTCCTTTTGGTTGTAGTTTTTGTTCTTAAAATTTAGCTTTTTCGATCAAAAATTCAATGTTTGATGAAAAATTAATAGAGGTGAGTACCCAAACATGAGACACCAACTGTTTTTGGCGTGAT
Organism: Belonocnema kinseyi; assembly: GCF_010883055.1. Lineage (NCBI taxonomy): Eukaryota > Metazoa > Arthropoda > Insecta > Hymenoptera > Cynipidae > Belonocnema > Belonocnema kinseyi. Next base: position 39,569,980 of record NC_046657.1, read on the forward strand.
TGTCGGAAGTCTATGCACTGAATTTAAAAGTAATATAGGTCATTTCGAAGGAAATTTAGTTGGTCATAAGAAGCTCAAATAAAAAATTTCATTGCAAATTTTTTTATGCTGAAAATACAAAAAATGTAAAAAAGTGCTTTTTCCAAACTCGTCAAACTATGTTTTCAAAGTATAAATTTACTGCTATTCAGATATATTTAGTTTTTGCTGTAGTCACAAACACTTTTGAAACCTATTTCCCCCGCGCAGCCAGTGTTATAAGAACCACAGGTATCTCATATTATAAGAACCACACCGTGCAAATATGCAATTACTATGCCTGACCTGTACAATGAAAAACTTCAACACTATCGATATTTTCCTACTTAGTTATTCAATCCCCATCACTCCAGACAAACTTTAATGCTGAATTCATATTTAATGAATAATAAATAGGGTTTAAAGAATTCCCTTCCAAGAACTCGACCACCATCGATTTCACAAAAAGTTCGCCGATAATCTTTAGAAGCCCAATGACTATACCGCGAAATTACTCTTTCTTCATGGGCTACAAGTTAGTGATAGAACCAACAGAGTGGGTCTCTTAGTTTAGCTGATACCCCGCTTTCTCATATTACGAGAATATCTCATATTCGAGTACTCTCATCTACTTTTTTCTACTTTAAAGTCAGGCGAAAAAGACTTATTGCACCAAAAAGGTTTTTTCAGAAAAAAACACTTCTGTGTTACGAGATATTTCCAGGGTCAATATTTTTGGTGTTGCTAAATCCAAATCTGAAGTGAAATTTTTGACATTTAAAGTGGCGGATATAATATGGCGATCATCAAATATTAAACCTGTTTTAGTCTGGATGAAACTTATGGTACATATGTTTTCGGGAATTCTCAAAAATTGAATTTTTTGAATAAAAAATCGTTTTACTTTTTGACAGGAAACATAAGAAAAATGTTTATCCTCATAAAACATGTTAATATTCTTCAAAGAGCTTCTTTTATTCGAAATATTAAGAAATCTACATTTTGTTTCATTTTTTTAAGTATTATCCAAGATTCATCTAAAGAGATTATTCGTGTTTCTTTTTCGAACTTTTTTCATTATTTTTACGATGAATTTTGTAAAAAATTCGACATCCTGGATTAATAATTCAAATTCTATGATAGAAGAGGCGTGAGGAATCAAAGTTTGTGAATAATTAATTTTATTTCATAATAAAATTTATATATTTATACATGCGATAAGAATTTAAAAAAAAACTGGCGGATTAGGTGGAAGTTTCCTTCTAAATATTTTTTTATGCCAAAAAACAGGTGAGGCTATTTTTGGTTAAAAAAATGTCTTCATTTTCTAATTAAAGAGAAAATGTAATTTTTTTTTATTCCTCTGGTGAATCATTTCATAAATATTTTTTTATTTATAAAACAAATTCTATCTATGAATCAGTTTCAAAAAATTATTTCTTTATGAAAATATTAGTGGAAAAAAGTTATTTTTCATCAGTGGTAAACATAAATTCAGTGTTTTCGTTCAATATGCAAGCGGTTTAATACTTTTCTTACGATTACTTCAAAATTGACGCTAGTTGGTAGTTATGTAAACCGGTTTTGTAAAAAAAATTCATCTTGAATATTCTTTAACAAATAGGCTCAATTGCTTGTTACGGAATTAACTTAAAATTTCTTTTACATAATTCGTTGCTAAGAAATTTTATAAGAATGTCTGATTCTTTGAACCAAAATTTTATTTTTATAATTACATAAAGGTTGTGGCTTTTTATAAGAATTCAGCACAATGCTTTTACTAAATCAACTAACAATGTATTTCCGCGGAATCCCTTATGAAAAATTGGCTAATGATGCTTTCATTGTGACTCTTTGCTACGACACTTCAAAAATTTCAATAACACAGCCACACAAAAAAAATGATATCAAAAGTTGATATCAAAATGATATCAACTTATTTAACGTAACTTTACCCAACAGAAATTTATTGAACTACACGTAAAGCTCTGGAAGCATATTTTCCCAGTAGCAAATGTGTGCTACATCGAATGGGTCAACTCGAGCCTAACCTAGAAATAAATCTAACCTAGCCTAGCCTAACCTCACCTAACCTCACGAAACACAATTAAACTGATTTTGTTGTCCCGTTGTGTTTGCGGCACCGTTTCATTCAGCTTCGGCTTAACCTACATAGAAGTTTAACCTATCCTAACCTAACGAAACCTGACCTAACATAACCTAGCCGAATGAAATTCAACCACACGTGTAGCTATGTAAGCGTACGTTTCTTAGTCTTAAATGTGTGCTATATTTAATAGGTTAACTCGATCTTAACCTACAAATGAAGCTAATTTAACAGAACCTAACGAAATTTTGCTTAACGCAACACAACTTAACTTATGTGTTCCCGTTGTAACACAATAAAATTCATTTCATTGTACTACAGGTGGTTAAAAATTTAGACGCACATTACTCATTTGAAGAAACTTAGAACTACAAATAGAATTTACCCCATTTCAATTAACCTGACAATGTTTGTATCAATTAAATATAAAATAAATCTTTCGTATTTACATTTTTTACATGACCTCGCCCCATCTACCGTATCTTTGTCTAACGCCTTGACAAATTGCTTCATAAGCCCAAGCTTTATGCGGAGGGGTGGTATTAAAATTTTTTCTGGATCAACGAGGCTTTGGTTGATGATATTATGAGAACCAGGTTTGAATGAATCTCTTAAAGGCCAATGTTTTTTGCTGTAATGATTGGCTCGATCTCTGCTTTTCCACAGGAATATAAAGCATGGCTCTCTCGTGAAACCCGATTGTCGGCCTAATATCATTGTTATGATTTTGAGATCACCACATATTTGCCATTTGTGATTCGTGTATTTAACTTTTTCAATAAGCATTTTAACATTGTTATATTCTTCATTGATGACCATTGAGTGAGCTATAAGTATAGGAGCGTAAGTATTCGTGTTAAGCAGTAAAACAGCCTTAATGCTGCGTTTTGATGAATCAATGAAAAGTCGCCATTCTTCGTCTCTGTACACATTTTTCTTCAAGTGGTTCATTAGTCCGTTAATGTCAGTGCAGTACACTAAAGATGTCTCTTCGTCTTTAACGAAAAACTTTCTGAATTCTTTGTCCCTGTCGCGATAGAATGAAACTTTTGTCTTTCGCTCTAGAAGATTTCTTCTTTTCAGAAATGAAGCAGCAAATTCAGCGCCACCTTTCGGTAATCCAAGATCTCTAATAAAATCATTCAGTTCTAGTTGCGACACTAATATTGGAACCTTCAATTTCTTTTTATGCACGACATATTCGTCATCTTTTTCGTCATTTTCATCGGAATCATCAGAACTATTTTCTGTTCGATCACTGGTTCCACAACCGTCTCCATGACGTTGACTTTCAACATCCATTCTATCATCTTTTAAAGCGCTTAAATCAGTCTGGCGTTTTTATTTTTGGCGTTGAACCCTTTGACGGAATTCATGCAAAAGTAGCAGTCCTTCGCAATAACAGGTTTTTTTCCATGTGGTTGGTGTAGAGTACTTGCGGTACTTTTCGTTGTTTCAATTTTTTAGACAATACAATATAAGTCTGCAGGAATTGCAAATGACGTGAGGAACCCATTTTGTTTTTTGGTGCAGCAATTTACGGTCAAAACACTTTTCGTAAAGACTTCACTTCCTCGTCGATTGATTTTCGCAAACGGCTCACTTCATATTTACTGCCAATGTAGCAGAATGAATCTGAGCTATTCTTGCAGGCATGCGATTAAGAAATGCTCGCGGTTTTTTTCCTTGTAGCATGAGACTCTACACCAACCAAGTGATCCACTGATGAATCGCTACGGTTGCATGATGACGACGTTGGAGAGCCCGCTTAATCACCCTGAACAGACGCCGATACTGGGGTTTTTCCCTGCATCCTAATATACTTTTTATGTGTCTGCCATGACGGCATGAACGCGGTTTACCCAGGGACTCAGCCAATGTGGATCCGTTGCCCACCGTCCCCACGTGGAGGTGCCCTGGTTACAGACACAGGCGAGTAATGCTAGCAACAAGCGGTTACGAAACTCCAGACATTTACTGCTATAATGTCAAAATATGAAAGTACGCAAGAATAGGATTGCCAGCGTAATCGGTTAGGTTAGGTCAGGTTTTGTTAGGTTAGGATAAGTTAAACCTCTATGTAGGTTAAGCCGAAGCTGAATGAAACGGTACCGCAAAC
>NC_046657.1:39574323-39581013 GCF_010883055.1 Belonocnema kinseyi
AAGTTGATATCAGGCAAGGGTTGATCCTTCACAGTTGTCGACAAGTTTTTGAAGTGAAAATTTGCATCACTGGCATTATTTTGAAATTTATTTGCCTCAGTGTATGATTTTTCGTCATCTTATGAGCTTATGGTTACGATCGAAGTGTGTGGTACCGCAGTTGTAATAAGAATTTCTGGTGATGTGTGGTAGAATGATGAAATTCAGGCTGCCCAAAAAGCAAAAAGAGAAGCGTACAAGAGAACTTTGAACATCGCAGGTCTTCGCAACGAGAAAATAAGTAGACGTAGAAATGATTATAGACGCAAAAACAGGATACTTAAACGATTAATTAAAGAAAGTAAAGATACAATTAGAGCAGAAGAAGAGATAAAAATACAAAACGGCGAGTACATATCACATAGAGTTTGCGAATTGATAAATTTATGTTTCGAGATGGGAAACGTCCCAGACGATTGGAAAGAAGCTATTATCGTACCAACATACAAGAGAAAAGGAGATAAAGGCGAGCGCAATAATTACAGAGGGATTAGCTTATTAAGCACCGTAAGTAAAATATATTCAAAAATACTTATTCGTAGGGTAATGAAAATAACAGAAGTAAAGATTTAGGAAGTCCAAAGTGGGTTTATGCCAGGAATGTCATGAACGGATCAAATATTTAGCTTAAGGCAAATAACATAAAAAGGTTTGAGAGTAGGAAAAAAAGTTTTCTGTGCATTTGTTGACCTAGAAAAAGCTTTTGACCAGGTAGATAGAAGTATACTTTGGGAAGTTCTGAAAGAGTATGGAGTCAATGGATGGATCCTACAAGCTATAAAAACAATATATACAGGTAGCAAAGCGAGTGTAAGAGTGAATGGGAAACTGAGTGACTGTTTCGATATTATTCAAGGAGTTAGAAAAGGATGCGTTATGTCTTCATGGTTATTTATATTATTTATGGACAAGTGTTTAAGAATGGCTCTCTTTGACGAAGAGGGTGTGGATCTCGAAACAGTAAGGGTACGTGGATTAGAGTTTGAATATGATAAGGTTGTTATGGCAAAGTCTATCGAAGACTTACAAAGAATGTTGAATAAACTAGATGCAAGTATAAAGAGCATGGGCCTAAAAATTAATACAAATAAAACAAAAACTATTGTGTTCGAAGGAAAGAGTGAGAAAACACTATGCAACATTTTATTAAATGATGAGAGAATTGTACAAGTTGATAAGTTCGTATACCTTGGTAGATTATTTACTAGGGACGCAAAGATAGATGAGGAATTAGATAGACGAATAAATGAAGGTAAGAAGGTTATTGGTAGAGCAGGTCCCCTTATCAGAAGTAAAAATATATCAACTAAAGCTAAAATGGCTATAAATAATTCTATATTTGTACCGACTGTACTATACGGTAGCGAGACATGGACTTATCAAGAAAAAGATAAGATTAAAACTAACGCAATTGACATAAGATTCATTCGCATAATATGCAGCGTGCCCAGAGGTAGACCGCGGAAAGAATGGTTAGAATGTGTGAATGAGACCCTAGTTAGAAGAGACATAAGAAGTCACAGAAATACGAGAGCCTTCATGAAAAAATGCATGGACATAAAAGAAGCTAGAGAAGTATGCCAGGACAGGAAAGTATGGCCGCAAATAATTAATAAAAAGAGTGTCAGTAGAGTGAATGACGCCTGAAACAAAAGACCTTGGCTACTAATGAACCCAAGTGGGGAGCCTTACATAACGACTTCGTGAGGTTCTTCGTTTGGGGCGATTGGTAGAGAGATTGATCAGCAACCTGGGTCGGAGCAGTGTTGCGGAACGAACTTGTTATTTACTTAAATAGCACGATAATTCTGGATCAATCTGAAAAATCTCTATCTCTTCCACACACTACTCCTTTCCCCTACCGAGTGAGTTACGCCTACCCGAAAGGGAAATGGCTTAATGGTGTAATAATAATAAATGGATCAACCATGACGTGATGGGTGATTTTTGATACCGAATTTGAATTCAGCGCCCCAAACTCCATAGGAATACGTGTGTCTTGTTACCAGATCCGCACACTTTTTGTTTGTGTGGCTGTATAATTGATCATTATTCAATCATTTTCGATAAACTACAAACTATCCTGGCAAAAAGTCATTGAAAGGACATTCTTTGTTAATGCCACACAAAAATTGAGCCTATTTTTTAATTACTTAAAATTTAACATATCATTTTAAAAAAGTGTTCAACTAAATGCCAAAATTTAAGAAAGGATGAAATCTTTTTTCCTTTGTAAAAATATAACTATTTTTTATGAAAAATGATCGAATCTTTTTCTGCTCCGCTGAACACCATTCTATGGATAGTTTTCTAAATATTTATTTTTAAATCGTAGAATTTTAGATTAAAAAGACCTAGAGAGATACACTTTTTATTAGTATATATAAATACGAAAATTTGTATTTTATCCTCTTATAACTTCTAAACAGCTGCACAAAAAGTCGAATTTCCTGTGGTCCTGATCTACAATCCGAATAAAAGAAGTCAAATATAAAAAAATGGTGAATTCGGTATAAAGAACCATAATTGCCCAATTTGAAACTAATCTACGCAAAACTGTTACTCGTGGGTTTTGGGGTCGGTGATTTTAAATCATTAGTTAAAATTTTAAAGTTCAAAATAACGAATCTCGTATTGTGGATTATAGTTGTAAGAATAAAACCATATTAAGGAAGACTTGTTGTACGCGGGTCGTCGGATTTAAAATAAGCAAACCCGAAAAACACAAATATATTAACTTTTAATTAAATCATTTCTTTTAAATATTATCTGTTATATGATATTCCTTATTTTCAAATTTTAAATTCTACATTGAATTTAAAATCAGGAACCAAGAAAGCTTTCACTACTCCTAATAATGAAATACTCTTTTATAGTCGGATTTGGAATTAGAATGAATGGGTCTGTTTATAGTTGCTGACATATTAGCTTCAATTACAAAACAGCTTGACGCCCTAGTTTATTTTTAATAAAGTTTTACCGACTTTGAGACCAAATTTATCAAGAAGGCCCATGGTCCGCCGCTCAATCCAAGTGCGTAGAAATACCTCTAGGTCCTGTTTCGTACCCAAAGTCCTAAGGAAACGATATCTTATGTAATGGTACCATTCCCATTACCGAGATTAATTTTTGTTACAGGCAAGTCGTACCCTGAAATTGCCGTTAGATTTACCTTTTTTCTGTATTTACGTTTTGATCATACAGTTTTAAAATATATTATCTTCTGTGTTTTGTTCCAGACGAGGAGCATTCTTCTGTTATGCATTCCACTCCTGGCATGCAGCCTTATCTCGCCATGTATCATTCTCCCAATGTGCCTTTTGCTCCTGCCATGTCTCCTGATCATGCCACGTCTTCTGCTCCTGCCGAGCAAACTCTTCATGCCAGGCCCTCGTCTTCTTCTAGCAAACCCCCCTATTCTACACTATTTGAAATGTCAATTGAAGAACTTAGATATGAACGATTTTACCCTAAAAATAATCGAGACCGGGCACTTGCAATTCAATTATGCGAGTTTTTTCCCGGATCAGGAATTCATTTGAAAAACTACTATAATATTCTCGAACCCGAGCTAAGAGGAGTATACTTTTTAATGGCAACAGTGGATGGTGACGCCTTGGCAATATTGCAAAGACTTGCTAATAGAAACACGGTTTTACGTGCATTCTATCTACCTCATAGTTTACTCGAAATAAGAGCAAAAATAAACGTATTCTCCCGCGAGGTTAGCCAAATAGGGGAACAAGATGAAAAGGACACGCCATTAGCAATGAGTAATCAAATCAATGCAAAGTTTATAAGAGAAACCGTGGATGTTCCTATTAAGCTAGCTTATCATATCATGTCCACTTCTCCCAGCCTGCCCCCTTTTAATTCAATGTTTGGTGTGAAAGTTCGCTACTTAAATAATTATCGACTCTATCCTATTTCAGGTTCAGAACGAGCACTTTCAATTGAATTATACACTTTTCTTGTCAAATCAGGAGTGTATTTGAAAAATGAGAATGGATCTAAATACCCTATGCCGCCCCTAACAAAATATGTATTATCAGAAGCCAATGGTGACATATTTGCATTCTTAAAAAAAGTTGAAAAAAGTCAAATTGTTTTTTGTGGACTACATAGAGCTGAACCCGATGATGATGGCAATGATCGAGCAAAACTAAACAAAGTCACGAAGAAAGCTAGCAACTTGGATGAAAATGAAGCCAATGCACTTTCATTAGGAAAAGATGTAACATATATAGAATCTTTTGAAATGAAGAATGTCAGGACGAGAAATAATGTAAATTTGGAAAAGAAACCAAGAGATAAAGCAAAGAGATCAGTTCGACCCAGAAGGTCATGAATTTTCTACTGATGACCGATTTGGTGCAGACTGATATTTCAAAACCACGCTTTCTGAAAAAATTGCCTAGATTTAACTGTTTTTCTGAATATTAATATTTGCGTGTTAAACATTCTACTTTTCGTGAAATTTTTTTTTTTTCGGTTTTTTTTTCGTAGGAAATTTAGCTTCTTTGTTCGCAGTTGATTTTTTTTATTACAAATTTATATTTTTTGTTAAAAATTTAATAATAATAATAGTCAGCTATATATTTTTCCAAACCTTATTACAAAATATTATGTATATTCTGTCCATAAATTGCCAAATATTTGACTTATTTCCGATTTAAGCCAGATCAGGCACACAGTTTTGTGGAAGCTAAATCTGACCCCCTCTAGATCCAGACTTGAAAGCCAATCTAGACAGTAGATGGCGCCCCAATCATTTCGGGACCTAAAGTGGGTTGAATAAAAAATGGCTAAATTTCAAAAATATTTTAATAAATATTTGAAAAAGTGACCAAATAAGTAGAAAAAATGACTAAAGTGAGCACAATATGAGTGCGTAGATATCGTATACTTTAAAATGTTCCTGAGTTACGTTTTGAGGATCATAATAAGTAAATTTATCAAGAATGTTAAGATGAAACCTAATCTCAAAATGAGGTTAATTTTTAGAATAAAAGAGGTAAAAGTAATAATTAATGTGTTGAATGTGAAAACGAATTATATCAACAATGATGTCATAAACATATTTATTTTCACGTATTTTTAGGTGATTTGATATAATCGATATGTGAATACAATCTTTTTATTGTAGTATAGTCGCTTTTGTAAACGTAACTTAAAGAGTTTGCTCCAAAAAGAGATTTTTAACAAATATTTTGTTTTTAGTCTTACATATTCCCATGTTTTCATATCGCGCTCTGTTAAATCATCTGATTTTTATATTATCAAATTTTAGTTTTGGAGATGATGTAACCAATTTCAATATTATTTTATTTATGAATCCCTTTGTGTGTGTAATTGTAGGATAAAAATGGTAAATTAAATGCAGAAATTATATATCAAATAATTTTGTTTCCTTTTAAATCGATCGACATTTCACATCCTTTTTGTTCTCGATTTGTATTTTTTTTTGTCCAATACCTACGTGAAAAAGACAACTTTTTCAGTGTGAAAATAATGGACAATATAAAAGATTTCTTAATCGTTTACGTGTGCGTTGAAAAATTTCATGTTTTTCTAGTAGTGAGGAAAAGTCTTTCAACAAGCAGGAAAAAGTACGCTGAACTGTGGGAGAAAGTGACGATCTGTCGTAAATATGTGATTGAATATGCCTTTGCGTGGCGCCATCTACAACTCAGATGGATGCTTTGCAACAGAGTTAATGTATATCCGTGACTCGTCTTCGTGTTGCTATCTGATGCTGTGTCCCACTATTTTCATAAGAAGGCACCAGTAAATTTTATTTTATTCTTATGATATTATACTAATAATATATTATATAGAATTACATACTTTACTATTATGTCCTAAGACTCGATATTTCAAAAAGTAATCTGCGCTTAAAATGTCATTAGAAGATAGGTCTTCAATTCATTGCAAGGAAGTAGCAGACCAATATTCTTTAAACGTACTCCAAGGACCCAAGTTTGTCTTAAGCCAAACTATCATTTCATTTATACTCTCTTTATTATCATGAGCGCCTGAAACTAAAAGATATCTCTTTATTCCACAAGTTCATTTCGAAATCTAAATTAACATATTTGCACAGATTTTCCTTACCTTCTTCTGGCGTTTTATGAGATAAAATAGCACGGAACCTGAGAATAATAGCTCTAGCCTTTTGTTTTCCTTTACCTCTAGGTTTTTTTGGATCACATTGTTAGCCAGAAGTCTTTGCCATAGAGTATGATGTATATCATATAATTTTCCTTTTGAGAAAAGTTTTTCATTTTTAACTTTATTTCTGCTGACTAGAATATAGTATATTCGAACTTGCTCGGGTGGATATTGTTTCTCAATTGCAAGAGATAATTCTTTAAATCTAGATGCAGGAATGCTAGAAAAATGTTTCATGTCATAAATAATGAATGAAGTTTATCTAAATTAAATAATAAGTTTCTATTTGCCAATATTTCGGATGATTAGAGATTTCAGTCTCAATAATACCGAGACTTAGCATGTTCCTTTCAGAATCATTTAAGCATTTGTTGTCACTATAATTATTACACCATTAAGCCATTTCCCTTTCGGGGTAGGCGTGACTCACTCGGCAGGGGAAAGGAGTAGTGTGTGGATGGGATAGAGATTTTTCAGATT